>NC_135537.1:55933159-56236075 GCF_045843805.1 Urocitellus parryii | reverse complement strand
AAGGGTGCTATTTACAGTAAATAATATTATTGCATTATTTTATTTTTTTGCATTATAAGTATAAGCTGGGGTCGTTTGAACACCGATTATTCAGTTTCAGAGGGATATGCCTGTCGATCACAGTATCCAGAAGTATTTCCTCATTTAAAGGTGTGTAAACATTTCATATTGGAATTATGTCACTTGTTTATGTCCCTAATGTTTCTTTTTTTTTTTTTTAAAGAGAGAGTGAGAGAGGAGAGAGAGAGAGAGAGAGAGAGAGAGAGAGAGAGAGAGAGAGAATTTTTTTAATATTTATTTTTTAGTTCTCGGCGGACACAACATCTTTGTTGGTATGTGGTGCTGAGGATCTAACCTGGGCCGCACGCATGCCAGGCGAGTGCGCTACTGCTTGAGCCACATCCCCATGTTTCTATTATGCAGGGTTCTTAGAGTTTTAAACAATTGTATAGCAAGGATATTAACATTGCTCTGGTTAAACTGAATTATCATGGAAAACTGACAAAGTAGCTCTTTTTTTTTTTAATTAATTTTCACTCCCCATTATGAAAATTGTTGCCTTTTGTACTCTATAACTTTGATGCACACACATCAATATCCTAAATAGTGGTGACAAAATTTTTTTGCACATCTATTTATACTCTTGCTGCACTTACCTTTTGATTCAGGTATGTGTTCTTGATCTGTCTGTGTTACAAGGGTGAGCCAGTGGCTTAAGAAAAGCAAAGCCATTATTTGGAGCAGAATTTTGCCACTATGATTTAATCAACAGAGACCAAGAACCTCCTGTATCATTCTTACTAGACTGTTTTTCCTCCACCAAACTTTGAGTTGTTTTTCTGAAGACAAAAGGGTAAGTTAAAATCATTTTTAAGTTTCAATATTGTTTGCTCTCTAGAGTGTATTTATACATGATATGAGATTACAGTTAGGGTTCAGAAAATGCAATGCCTTCTCTGAACTCTTTCAAAATGTAGTGAAATCATTTAAACAACTAATAGCAATGGCATGAATGCTGATAAATACTAAGGATGAACAGATCTCAAAAGGTCAAGGTTCTCATCATTACTGTTTGTTGAGTACCAAATGAGACCAACACTTTATAAATCACATTGACGGGCTTGGTCCTTGTCCTAGATACTTCTATATTAAATTAAACAGGCAACGGCAATTAGCCAAGCAGGTGGTTGTTGCTAAAATAAAGAATTTCTAAACACTGAATTGTTTGCCTGTTTTTTTTTTTTTTACTCTACCTTTGTTTTTTACCCTTCAGTCATATCAGAATATAAAAAGAGGTTAGGTCTTGCCTCTGACAAGAATCATATAAAACTTACTTACTTTCTGAAGAGTTTTTGTTTTTTAAGTGAATGTAAAAATAGACTGAATGCAGAAAAGAGGAAGATGAATTGTTACAAGCCTGACTAGAAAAATAGAAAGCAATGCAGAGTTGGGTTAGAGAGTTGAAATGTATAAGGAATTAGTCTACATAGATAAAAGGAATGTCGAGAATTCAGGAGTCAAGAGCTGATTTAGCAATACATACAAGGCTGGTTTACTCTAAAATAAAAGTGATGCTTTGCCAAACAGAATCTGTGTTGTCTGAGGGTTGGCCATTTCTGCCTATTCAACTACACTCTGTTCACAAACAACAATGGTAATTATTTGAAAATTAGCTGAACAAATGTATTTTTTAGATACAAATCTTTTGAAATTTCATTTTGCATGAAAAAGAGCTAGCACTAATTAGACAGTTGCTATTGCTATCTGTTATAATTTGTAAATGCTTTGTATTGAGTAAGAAAATGAACGGGTTGTGTATCTAAATGAAAAATCTTCTAGTTGAATTATGCTTTCAAATTATGATTGTAGTTTTGAATTAGTGACTGTAAAATCCATAAGCATTTTCCTATTACATACGACATCTGGCCTTTGCTAAATATATTTGCTTTGAGATTTCTCTTACATTTAAAACATTTTCTTTTGCCTTAATCACTTTAGTTTTTGAAAGGATTGTTCCTCAATTCCACTTCTCAAATTATGACAAATGAGAATATGTAGCAGGGATTAAACTAAACGTGTATTAGAAGAGCAAAGAATTCACAGAGGCAAGACTAATCATCATTTAGATTATCAGTAGAAGATGATTAATAAACAAAGGATTGCATGACAAGTTCTGTTGATGCTGTGTGTGGTTAGCCAAATGTTTTAGATTTTACAAATGAAAAAAAAAAATCCCTAAGCAGCTTATGGGAGAAAGTAATCATTCATATTTACAAACTTAAGAATTTCAAATTACATACTTCATCAAGTTGAGTCTATTTTAACTTACTGAGCAGATTTGGTATACCAGAATGAGATAATTACTTAGTGTTTCAAGTAAATGGAAATCCGTCTCCCTATGCTTGCAGTTTGTGTTCTGTGCAATTGCCATGGCAGATGAATTTGAAAAGAATTGCTAAGAATGTGTCTCTGGAAGAGAGTGGTTGAAAGAGTCAAAATTTTTCTTCAAGAGTAAGAATTTTTCAGATAGTTTCTCTTTGGAATTTCTCTTACCAAGATAAATTTTTGAAGTACTTGTCTGTTTTGGAAGTCTGATCTTAAGAAGGAAGTTTGGAGAAATATTAGAAAAAATATAGAGAAATTTTTGTTTTTCTCAGTACGTTCTTAGAATTGAAGATGAAACTTACTTAATAGAAATTTTCAGTAGTGTGTATGTATTTGAACTTAACATCTACAATTACATTATGTATTATAATTTCTTATTATTTTTTTAAGAATACTTACATTGAGAGCTCTGGAGTTGTACAACCTGGGTCAAATCTAGTCAACCACTTTAATAATGATTCTGAACAAATTATTAACTTCTCTAGGCACAGTCTTAGTCTGATAACCACTACTCATTATTGCTATAACAGTAGCAATGGAAGAATGAATGTAAACTTAAAGGGTCATATTTAAGGTACTTAATGCACCTAGCTCATGGTAGATATAACTTTATTCTTATTACAATTGTCTGTGGAGTATTTTTTAAAAAAAAATAGGAAAACTGAACCCAGAGGTGCTTAATCACTGAGCCACAACCCCAGATCTTTTTATTTTATTATTATTATTTTTTTATTTTGAGACAGTGGGGGTCTCACTAAGTTGCTTATGGCTTCCCTAGCTTGCTAACTTTCAACTGGCAAGCTGCTCCTGGTATTACAGTTGTGCACCACCACGCCTGGCTTGGAATATTGTTTTTATAGTGTTAATGTGTGGTAATTTCAAGTGTCATTGAACTGTTTCAGAACCTCAGTAGAATGAAGAAACTGTTCTGGTACTTTTTATTTTATTTTATTTTATTTTTAGTTCACTAAAATAAGGCAAGATAAATCAATACTACTATGAGAATCCAAAATTATTTCTCAATGAATAATCTCTAGATGTGCTCCCTCAAGTTTCTACAAGCACTTACTAAACTATAGGCCTTATAGGATCCTGTCCTAGAGATTTGAAAAAGTAAGCGGGTTAGGTTGTACTAAAACCTCAGTCTTGGCCTCATTGCTGGCATGGTTTCTTCATGGCTTTTGGGAGATGACTGAATTTCTCTGGTACTTCATTATGCCGTACAATATTATGAAACATTATTGAAATTTCCATGGTTATTGAAGAAAATCAAAAAATAATTGTTTCCTCATTCTAGACTTTGAAATGTGTGACACACTGTCAGTCATCCTTATCTTTCAAAGAGTGATTACAGTTTGAATTTTACTTGTGTGATAATATCAATTATATTGCCCCAGCACTAACCTGCTATCAGAGGATAAATACTGCTATTGCACCAAGTAAAAAAATCTAGCTCACTGGGAGGGGCAGCTGGTCCCAGCATTAAAACATTAGCATCACAAATTGTAGTCCAGATTGATAATGAAGAGGAGCTATTACTGTTTTAATGTTGACTCTATGAAATTAAATGAAAGTAAACCCATTCAAATTAAGAACACCGACTCAGAACTCTGTGTGTTAGACAAAATGAATTGCAGATTAATCTTCTAGTTTATACTCTTTTAATATTTTTGAGTTTATTTCATAATATTTCCCAATACAGTATTTAGGTTGATTGTTAAGGCCTCAAATGTCTTTTTACTCAAATGTTTGTTTGCTCTACCAGAAAGAGTAACTTCCATTCAAAATTTGCTCTAAGTGTGTCTTTAGAGGAAAGAGTAAGGGCTGACCTCACTTGTATTCTTTTGTTGGTTATTAGTGACTGACAGCTTCATAAAGAAATGCTATTAGATTAGGGGAAATAGTCTAGAAGAGGCTTTTGATTTGATACTGTCATATTTTACCCAAAATTTGTAGCACAACTTTTTAGTAGATATGACTTTCCACACATCTTCTGCAATCTGTAGCTGATATATATCATCACCTTGCAACATGTGAGAAGATAATAACTAATAATTCGTGTTTTTAAAAAAAATTCTTCTATATAAACAGAAAAAAAAACTAAAAAAGAGGGATTGAAAGAAGTCACAAAATCATACAGGATATGGATGGGTAAGCTTGTCTTACTGGTCCAATCTCAGTATTAACCTCTTTTAGAAGCCCATAACCTTCAAAAGAAATATGAATTTTATGTCAGTATTTAAAACCTCTTTGTAGTATTCAATATTCAACAGTTTTCCAGTTATCCCAGGAAAACATTACTTGCCACTGTCCCAGGCACATAGAATATATTTTACCACTAAGTTTTATGATTGTAAGTACTGCTAAATAAATTGCTAATGGTTTTCATTTAAAATATTTGTGAAATTCTAATGCTACTCCAAGTGTGAAAATATAAATTTGAATAAAAACTGACAGAAATAAAAAGCTTGACAATTACTTGGTATTCAGTGTTGTTATTATTAAAATTAAGTGCTCAATTTTTACTATATGCTAGGGTATGCTATCTTCAGCAAACTTATGTGATTGAAATTTTGTAACCATTTTACCGCTTTTCCCAAGTTGGCATGTTGACTAAATGGTATGGTCAAAATGTGAAGTCGGGGCAATTTGTCACTGAGTCCATGATCTTAACAATTTTACTAAACTGTCTCCTGCATAGATGACCCTGTACTGTATATTTCACACAAGTTATTTAACTTAATTCTCTTTAATTGTTTAGATGACTAGATTAGAATTATTAAAGTGTTCTATGGGCTGAGATATAGAAAATTAGAAATGGCTGAAGATGCCAGGTAAGTCTTTATGGTATTCCTTCCTCCCCGCCATTTTGCTTTTTAGTGGAAGAATAGTGTGGTTATGAGTCATCAGTCACCTTTTCTCCTAACAGCTGAGGGAATTAGAGCCTTAGTCCTGAAACAGAGATCTGGACAGAACTACAGAACATCTGCTGTATTATGAAACACCCATATGTCCTACAAGTTCGGGTATCACTTCCATATGGAATTCTTCCTTATCTCAGGAAATGAATCAAATCCTCTTTGATATCCTCTTAGGGCACCGTGCATCTTCACTTTGTAACTTATTTCAACTGAAGTGTCATTTTATGAGTGAATTAATTTAATTGTCTTCTACACTAAGTCTCATGCTCTATAAGAGTTCATACAGTGACTGTTTTTGCTTAGCATTAGATCCCAGAGGCAAGTCCAACACCATGTATGAGTTAAAAAAAAATTAAGGAATACAGAGGGACTAGATAGAAGAGTACAATGGGAGCTAAGCCAAACAAATCAGGGTTAGTGTCACTCAGAACCTTAGTGGAGAACAAATACTTCATTGCTTTTCTAACTTGACTGAAATGAGAGAGTGCTGGAATGAGAAAACCTATAATAACAAATTTAGAAATGGGCTGTTCAGAGTCCTATAATTCATTTCTGCTAGAACTGACTTGGGAACCGAGTTCTGCTAATGGATCCAGTATAGCAGGAGGAAAAAGGAAGGACTTACTAGTTGAGTTGAATGCCTGCAGATAGCCTCAGGATATGGACACTCTGGTGAACTATAGGTTCACATGGGGGTTACCCATCAACTTTCAGCATTTTGTGGGGATATCTCAGCTTACTTACTTTAAATCCCAGTCAGGAAATAACCACATAGAGGCTTTTCCGGGCTCTGTATTTTAGAACATACAATAAATAAACTATGGTGTTAACTTTTTGTTGCTGCAACCAAAAAAATTGACAAGAACCATTTAGAGAAAGAAAAGTTTATTTTGACTTATGATGTCAGAGGTTCAGTCCATATTTGGCCAACTCCATTGCCCTGGGCCTGAAGTGTTTAAACAACATCATAATGGAAGGATGTGGTACAGAAAAGCAATTCAGAACATGGCAACCATGAAGCAGAGAGAAGGGGTGGGGAGAGTGCTCTGTTCACCTAGATACACACCAAGTGACCTATTCCTCCAGTCATACCTTACCTGCCTAAAGTTACCTCCCAGTTAATCTATATCAGTGGAGTAATCCACTAATTAGTTATTAGGTTATAACTTTCATAATCGAATCATTTAACTTGTGAAATTTATTGCATTGACTCACACATGAGTTTTTAGGGGACAACTCATATCTAAACTGTAACATGTAGTTTCAGCTAATTTGACAGATAGTTCTGAGGTTCACAACTCAAGGTTTTTGTCAACACCAAAGTTGGAGACAACCTCTCTAGTGGCAATTCCAAGCTGTAGTAATTTTTCATGTATATATGAGACTTCCTAAGTTGTATTTCTTTGTACAACTATGTATAAATACAGTGAATTATTAAATAGTGTCACAAAACCAGCTACTAACTTTATTCATTTTTATTTGTCCCCACGCAGAACATCCCCTGTTCATGATCCACTAGTTAAGAATGAGTCACCTTGTTATTTGAGGGTGCTGTTGTAAGAGTTTGTACTATAGAAGAACTCATCATGCTCTGTATCTCCAGATATCAACTCAGTCCTGTTTAGACAAAGGAGGAAGGGGTATCTGGTATAGGATAGACTCTGAGAAATCTGTATTTTTATAAAGCAGATGTAAATGACCTAGATTTGAGAAACTTGAGAATCAGCTTTCTCAATTATAGAAAATATTTAATGGAATTGAAAAGCATATTATTTGTTCTACAGCAGAAGTTTTAGACCTAGCACTTCATTTTTTATAATGAATAATTTGTAATGACCCTTATTATTTTGAAATAAGATTCACACATATTTTTATTTGCCAATATGTATAATTATTATAGTTTGGATCTTGAATGTTCCCCAAAGATCCATGTGTGGAAGGTTTGATCTCCAGTCCAGGGAGCTATTGGGAGGTGGTGGAACCTTTAGTAGAAGGGGCTTTAGTGGAAGGAGGGTAGGTCATTGGGTTGTGTCCTTAAAGGGGATTTGGGGTGCCCCTATTTTTTTTTTTGCTTCTCAGTTGTCATGAAGTAAGCAGCTTTGCTCCACCACACAGTTCCTACCATGATGTTGTGCCTTGCTCCATACCCAAAAGCAACTAAGTCAGTTGACCATGGGCTAAAACCTCTGAAACCATGAGCTAAATGGACCATTCCTTATAATTTGTTTATCTTGGGTATTTTGTACTGAAAAGCTGAATAACACAATGATTTAAAAAAAATCAACACAATATCTTGACTCTAAAAAAGATGTAAAAGAAAATAATCTTTAATAAAATAATATATTTTTAATTTTCAAAATCTTGGTTATAACTAAAATGGAAGTCATAAATAAGTGTTCATAGACTAGATCTGCATGTAGGTGCTATCACAAATCTGACACTTCCAAATGAAGAATGATGCATGTATGTTGACTGAGCACTCAAATACCATTTGCAACTTTGCCTTTAATAACCTGTTATTCAAATGGTAAACTTCTAATGAAATTTTAAATAAAACAAAGTATCATCTTCCTTTGGTTTAAATGGGGATACATTTTCTGCACATTTCAATGCATTATTGAAACCTGCCTCAAATATTGTGTATTTGTTTTCAAGACTAAGATCAATTTAGAAAAATTCTTTGTACACATGAATTTCTGGTAGAAACTTTAAAATTTGAATAATACACTTAATTTTTAGGGCATCTGACATTTTAGATTTCTGCCACATTAATGGCACAACATCTTTTTTTGTGGTTATAACCCAAAATGTCTTCACAGATTTACAAAGAGCTTCTAGAGAATAGTGGTTGAAAACCATTATTTTAGATGCTCTGAAGTCCTGTTGGTTTAATGCACATAACCAAATTGTCAATAAGGACTCAGGGGAGAACAACATTCTTAGTTGTAAATATCTTTGACCCCATCCTCTCAAAAAATAGCCCTTATACATACAAATATTCACGCATGTTGTTTGTGCAAAATGATGGCGTTTTATTGGATAATTTGAGAATATATATACTCTACATTTTTTATACACACACAGTTGGTAGTTATAATTTATAAAATAATGTTATATTTAAAATCATGTAGCAAACATTTTTGGTTACACATTTTTATTAAGTTGGTAAAAAATTAAAAACATCTGTTATCATATGGAAAAGTACAAAATTTCTTGAAGTAAAAAGCAGTTTTCAGTTAGCTAAAAGAAGTGTAATTTTGATCCAATGAGTAATTATGAAGAAAGTTGTCAGTAAACATAACAAAATCTGGCTGAGGGACAGATTAAAAGGCAGGGCCTCATGCTTTACCAGTCTGTTTGTATTAGATGAGTGGAGGCCGCCTTGCAGCAGTTGACAAGTTAGGAGGTAGATCAAGAGCTCAAGTGTCCCCAAAGGCTGTCAGAAAAGCTATTTGTTAGTCAATGATTGATTTTATAAATTTTAGTAAGGCAGCGAGGGCATATGCCATCTTCTTTCTCTTTTTTTAATGTCTCATCGCTCTTACAGTTTATGGATACACTTACATTTTTTTCTGTTTTTAAATAAACAAATAAATGGTTCTAATAAATTAGTACATTTGCTACCAGAAACATTAAGCTGCTTAGCTAGTGTTGCATCAAAAAAGCAGTAAATTGATTAATGGAAACTTTACTCAATGCTATGGTTTTGATATGAGATGTCCCTGGAAGCTCATGTGTAAGACAATTCAGAAGTGTTCACAGAAGTGATATGATTAGACTATAAGAGCTGTAATCTAATCAGTGGATTCATTTATTTGTTGGATTCACAATTTGAAAGGATTATTGTACTGGGTGGTGTTTATAGGCAGATGGGGTATGGCTGGAGGAAGAAGATCACTAAGGGTGACGACTTTGGGATTTATATTTTGTCCCTGATAAGCAGAAAAAACTCTCTCCTTCCCCCTCCCTCCTCCCTCTCCTCTCCCCTTTCCCCCTCTTCCCTCTCCCCACTCCTCCCCCTCCCCTGTGATTCCTGGCTCCCATATCCTAAGCTGCTTTATTCCAGGACACCCTTCAGCCATGTTGTTCTGCCTCACCTCAGGCCAGAGCTATGGAGTTGGCCAAGTGTGAACTGCAACTTTGAGATGTAAGCCAAATAAACTTTTCTCCTCTTAAGTTGTTCATGTCAAGTCTTTTGGTCACAGTGACACAAAACTGACTGAAACACCCATTAACTGATTTTACGTATTATATTAAGCGTTTGCTTTGTAGCCATTTAGTTATTTTAGCTTCAGATTTTTCTGTCACGGAATCTTAAGATGTCTGTTTTACAAATAAGAAAACTGGAAACTCAAAGAGCTTGTATTTTACTCAAGGTCACGGGTAAATATTTTAGGAATTGTATTCATCAGAGAAATTTGATTTGGGGCAGTATTAAACATTGATTTGGGAGTTCAGAGATGTCTCTCCCATGAAAGGGCATCTTTCTTTCTTTATGGGTGCCTGTCTTACAAGCTTCTAAAGTTTTTGGATTGCCAAGATCAATTAAGTTCCCTTTGTTTCAAAGTTCATCTTTCTTTCTTTCACTTGTTTTAGACACATCCCCCCAAAGAGATGATAGAATACCCATAAGATAAACCTGATGCATATTTCATAGTAGACATTTTATCATTATAATTTAGATTGAATTACAAGAGAAACAATAAATAAGAATGAAAATACAACAATAGTAATTATCAGATTTGATGTCAGTGAACATATCATATCAAATAAATGAGCAATTATATATCTCTGAATTGCTCTTTTTAAAGGTGATGATCGTTTTTATAAATTGATGTCAACTGAGTCAGCAAGAAAATAATGTTGAGATGTAGATCTACTCTGTAGACATGTTGAAATTGGAACCCTGCTAAAGCAATTCTTTAGGCCTTATTTCTTGAAAACAGTTGAGAAAAGTTGACCCGATTTTTAGTCCTCTCAGTTTCCTAAATTGACAAATAGAAGTAATTCAGAAGCCAAAATCACACCAAGGAAACCTTCATTCTCTGTACTGGACTTTTGAATGACTGGCTCAGAAAACAAACAGAGATGTGAGAGGTTAGGTCAGAGTTGAGAAGAATGTAATTTTTTCCCCCCACAATCTTGTTTCAAAGCAATTATATTTGAACTTGAGTATATGTGTCAAGAGTACTGGATTTGAAATTACTTCTGAATAATCTTGAATTTGTGTTATTTTTGTAAATATTAGATTAAATTAATATCTATATCACATTTTTAAATTCAATTTTAGAGTATTTTTTGGTGAGCGTTTTGAACTTAGCCCCCCCCCCAAAAAAAACAGAATGTTCTCTTAATCCCCTAAACCATGTACATAAAGAGAATATTATTTAATATTCAGAATTTTAAATTGACATCCTTATAATTTAGAGGACTATTGCTTGGCTATTACCAAGTGGAATTACCGGTTGGATAATCACTGTAATCTTGCTGCATAGCACAATGTGTATGTCTCCTCATTAAATTTATTTATTGTTTCAAAGATATCATTTTAAAACCCAACTGATTATGTGTTCTCCTGTTGTCCTGCTGCCATTGTTTGTATGAATGACATCACCATTTTTCCATGGAACTTACCTCTTCACCTAATTTCTCCTTGCCTGTTTTGTACTAATTTCCATATCTTCTGCTGCTTCCTTCGTAATGATTTCCCTACCAATCTCTTAGCACACCTGATTACACCTGCTGAAGTTAGGTCCTACAATAGCTTCTCAAGTGCTGTGTATCATCCCAAGTAAATTTTAAAAATATCCTATACTATCTCTTTGTTCAAAATCCAATACCTAATAGTTTCCTATTGAATAAGTAAAGAAGTCAATGTGACATACAACTCCCAGTAAAAATTATTTTCCAATTACTTCTCAAATCCCCTCACATCTTGCCTTGAGTTCTTCTTTTAAATCAGTATTTTGTCCTGAATACCTAGAGCTTTCCCAAATCCTGTGATTTAGTTCATGTTCTTTGATCTACCTAGAACATTGACTGCCTTTCAATCTCTTCATCTAATTTGGTCTATCCTGAAATCCTGTCTGCAATTCTAACAATTTCCTGCTTATACTAGCCAGATGTGAACAAGTTCCACAAATTTGATTATATTTATTTCATTTCCTATACCAATTTTGGTGCACTTAGTAATTGAAACACTAAAACGATTTTCCTAAGGATTTTGAGACTTAGTGGTAGAATCCAGAAGTTAGTTCTCCTGTGTCCTAAGCTAGTGCACATATTTACACAGCATGTACACCCAGGGAGTAAATTAAAATTTACTATCTTAATTGTTTGAACATTTACTACCTAGATAAACACAGGCTTGGTTGTCTTGTGCCTCTGAGAGATGTCAAATAAACATTGCACGGAAAACAAGATCTTCACAGCAGTGGAGTTCCAGCTGGGATGCCCATCAGAAACTGCTGAAGCAAGCATTCAGTGCAGTGAGTTCCCAGGCAACCTTGCATTCTCCTATGAAATCAAACTCATCAACTCTGAGATCAGTTCCATCTTCAGCATTTTATGAGATCTTCAGAGGCAGAGATTTTTAACAGGACTATCTGAGATCAACATTGTGCAAAATTTACCAAATATCTTGTGAGAGCAGTTCCTTCAGATGAAGCAGATGATGCTTTAATTTCATGCCCATTAATGAATCACTTAGCTGCGGAATGGGAAAGTATACTTTTTTTTTTTATGAGTATTCCCCATCAGACTCTGGATAAGTATGAAGCTCTGGCTGGGATAATTTGATGTGGAGGTTTTTGCCTTCTTCAAGCTGCTAGGCAGCATGAGGCAGTGATGGCTACAGCATGCTCTGCACTCCATTGCCCATCTCTGTGTGTGTTTTCATCATTCACACAGCAGTGGGTGTATGAATGACTGCCTCAAGGATTTCTATGAGTGCTTATACTCTGTTGAGGTGAAAAGCTTCCTGGAATAGAGAAATTCTCCCTTACTGTAGCAGGGTAAAATGCATTTTAAATTAATGTGTGTATGTGTGTGTGTGTGTGTGTGTATGTGTGGTGTGTGTGTGTGTGTGTGTGTGTGTGCGCGCCACAGTTCTATCAGAGAAAGCTAATTAAACTTTCTGTGATTGACTAAATTTCTCAATATACCTGCCAGAGTATTACATTTTCAAGATGTATTTCAGACCATGGATATTAAATTGAGTCTAGAAATTTTGTCTCTTTTTTTCCCTACTCCTTGAAGTCTATGAGGTTTTAAAAGGCACCTGATATAGGTCTTATTTGTTGATGCTACTGTCTGAAATTCAGGTTTACTTTCAATTTTTTTCCCCATAGTTTGCCAGAAATTAAATAGTTTAATAACTTCATCATTGCTCTGGCCTGATATTTATTTCATCCTTCTTCCCTGAGATATGCAAATATGTCTCTTTGCTAATATCTTTCCTCCATTCTCTCATCTGAAAGCTGATGCAAAAAAGTCATTAAAATTGATAGCAATATCCACCACTTCAGTGAATAAATTACACTTTCCATTTCATGGAGGTCCCATTATCTCTGGCCCTGACCCCTTCTTACTTCTCGACTTGAAAGGATTCTGATTTATCTCAAACTCTTGTGCAATCTTCCTTTCATTTTCTACCCTTAATTTTCTTATCATATTTTTTTTTACACTTTTAACTTCATTCTGTCATCTCAGTGTTCTCCCTACCTCATGTTTTATACTGTACATTTTCTTCTTTCTTGGCTTTGATTAGTTTTTGGACTCTTCTCCTTCTCCACACTGACTCTTTATTCTTACTAAAACCATATTTATTTCTAGATGGATATGCATAGCCCTTTGAATATAATATAATTTACCCTTCAACATATTTCACCCACTCTTTCCTTTATTTTTCATTTGGTTTGCATGTATGTCTCCACTCCAAATTTACTTTTCTTTCTGTTGCAAAATCACACTTTTGCTTTTTTTTAATATTCCACTGGTATATCTGGTAGACCTAACCCCAAATCCAACTTTATTACTATGATCTTACTCTCATATTTTTATCTCTAATAATATCTCCTGTTACTTAAAACTACTTTTGAAATTACAAAGAAAGCACATTTTCTTGGCCTTTGAAGAATGTTGTAAGAAGGTATTGTAAGCAGGAAAGTGGCAAATGCAGGAAAAACTGTGTTGGTGAAATCTTTGTTGGAACTTTCAGCTTTGAACTTCATATACAGAAAACCATTAAATGCTGGGATAATAGAACCTGTTTCATTGTATCTCTTTTGTTTGGCTATCTCTGTGGTTTATCAGTCCCCATAGAATATAGGACTGGAGGGGGTCTTAAGAGGTCATTTAATCTATTGCTCTATGGCCTGAAGGTTCTAAGGCCTTGTGTGCTCTACAAGATACCTTTTCATTTCAGTTCTTACCAGTTTAAATGGTATTTGGAATTCTTGGTAAATATTTGGGAAGGTCACAAATGTCATAGGGAAGAAAAAACTTTTATAGGCAGAAATTATAGAAATGTCAACTACTGAGAAACGTAAACAAGAGGTTGTTAAAATAATCAAGGCATTCAGAAATTGAAAAGTATAGTTCTCTGGCTTACTGAAGAATTTTTTAGGAGAAACAGTATGTAGATCTTACATGTAGGGGGGTAATTTTCCTAAAGATGTATAGCTTCACAAGCAGTGATTTTGTGGATTTTTATGTTATTTGTACTGCAATGAGTCTGATGTATTGAGAATAATATGCCTGGCTACTTTCTATGCAGCACTGCCTTCCACCTCAGTGATGACCATTCTCCCCATCAGACTAATGTTCTCAGCATTGGATACTGCTGTAAGAACATAAACACTGATTCATTCTACATTCAACTAAACAATTATAATTTTAAAATGAGTCATTGTGAAACTAACAATACTTCTGACTCAATTTCTGACTCATACAGAGTGCCTTAGATTTCCAAGACCATCAGATATTCAGAGAGGTGTGGTGGGTGGATTGAATTTCATCCCACTGTTCTTACAGATCAACAATTGTCAAATTTAGATCCCATCAGATTGTTCCAAATTTTAGGGAGACTTGAGTCTTTCTGATCACTGATTCATTGACCAAAATAGCAATAAAAATTTAAACACTAGACCCAATAATGAACCATTTGCTTTCAACCCAAATATCAAAGTAAACCTTACATTATTCACTTTTTTCTTAGATAATATACAACTCCAGAAGAGTTTTTTTTAATGATTATCATTTCAAGAGGGCATAAGAATTTCAGGGATGATATAGAAATGATTTGGGGTGAATAAATGCACATCAGTACAAATGTTGAACAAATAACATCCTGTGATGGAATAGTTCACTTTAGCGTAGATCTTACTATTAAAAACAATATACATATTGTTTTTATACATATACATATTCTATAGCTAAGAATAATTAATACACAGTAATTAACAGAACACTGGAAAAAGAAGTAAGTCCTTATGTGGTGGCACTAGTAAAACATTTCACCATAAAAATAATATAGGCTTTGAATACATAATTAATATTCAAAATAACATTCTTTTGGCTTTATGAACTTGAAAATATGAATTTTACATGAAAATGTTTGTAACATTTATTTCACTTGTCATAAGAGAGCTTCAAATTAAAAGAATAATCCAAAGTACATAGAAAATAGGGGGAAAATGTCATAGCAATTTGGAATAGTATCTATTTTCCACTAAATAACAAAATTAACAACAAACCAAAAAAATTGTTTTCAAGCAATACTGTTTCAAAAAATTTAAGGTTTAAAACACAGATAATTGATGCCTGGCAAGGTATCATGTACCAACATTGATACCAAGCATTGTATTTGTAATCACCTCTATTTTTTAATCTTCCAGAATGATTCTATTTATTCCATGTCATTACCAGTAGTTTAGATTAGACTCTGGTACTTATTCATTATGTAACTGTGGGAATCTCACTTCAATTCCCTGATTCTCAGTTTGTCTGTATAGTCAGATAATGATGTTTACCTTGAACAATTGTCTTGAGAATCAACTGAGATAATGTTTATGTATAAATTACAAAGAATAGTAACTGACACATATAAGATGAATAATAAATTTTTGCTTTCCATCACATTATCATTTTTATTTTTATCTGAAACCACTGCAATTACTTCCTTGCTTCAAAATATTCTCCACTTTCCTTAATGCCCTTCTACATGTATTTTCCAAATTATTATTTTCCAAACAACATTCCAGTTGCATCATGTTCCTGGCCCAAATGGTCTTCTCACTAAATTAAATTTGAATAGCTTAGCTCACTACTAATATTTTCCTAAGTTGTTACAATACTTTACTTTTCTAGCCTCGTGTTTCCACACATTGAATACGCAATAGTCAAATTGCACCACTTATTATTTCAGAATATACACCATACTTTCTCTCCTGGATATCTTTGCTTACACTGCCTCTCTACTGTGATATATAGCATCTTGGAATCTGTGCTGACATTTGTTCATCTGCTCTTAGATTGATTTCCTGACCTTCTTCTCTTTTGCATTAAATTATAGACAACTATATTTCCCAGATTCCTTTAGCAAATGATTTCTAAGTAAGATGAACCAATGGAAGGCACTGACAGAAAACTGGAAAGTGGAAGGAGGGAGAAAGTAATAGTTTCTCAGCAAATTTTTTTCCCCCTGGTCTAGAGGAAGACCTAAATTTCCACATTCTCTGATTCAACTAGTTTGAATGCCTTTAGAATTAACTGGGGCCCCTATATCTTGGAATCTGGTCCTGTTATATATTTCTATTTCCCTCCAACCTAAGGGTAGAGTTAACCTGAGATGGGCACTCTCAGAAATTGCCATTTCTGAGTTGCCTATTTGGCTACTGAGAATTTCCATCATCGGGGTTTACATTCACCTGTATTAAGTTTTCTTGAAGAATTTAAAGTGGCTTCTGTTCTTTTCCTGAATTCTGCTAGTTACATAATGACACAGACTTGAATTTAAATACTGGCATTATGATGCTCGAAAAAATATGTATATGAGTCTCAGTTTCTTCACCAATAATCAAATAGCATTTTTTGAGAATTAAATAACCTGTATTAAAACACATATATAATGTCTGGCATAAATTAGTTAATTAATTCTTGGCTTTTCACCCTCATTGTATGTGCTATGCACCATTCAAGTAAATATTAGCTGAAATTAATTGATTATTTGAAAGTAAGACACTAAGGATAAATCTCAGATAATGTTTACCCTTTATGTGCATTTCACTATATCATTTATTCTCTGAAATTATGTTGCATTAATTAGAGTCTTAAAGTTCTTTAATTGTATATCTTTATTGGATTTAATAAATCATTAAAAAACTATTTCATGGCAGATGTTATGTTCTAGGTAAATATATGATGTTCTGTTCTAAGAAAATATGTGGCTGAGAGGATGTATGCCAGGTTAATATGGATGAAGTAAAGGCAAAGAAATCCCAGAAGTCCTGAGGGAGACAAGTAACAGAAAGGGTGAAGGATTTGTTGTCTAAACATTAAGGTCAGGGGATTAGAATAAAGAATCAGAAGGAACTTTCCAGTTACTGAGGATTTTCTTTCTGCCCTCAGTCTGAACAAGGAACCAAAACAACCCAGGCCTTTTTTCCACCTACAGAGGCCAATAAGTTGGGGATCATAGATATACTCTTTCTCTATGATAACTCATGAGGGTGGGGTCCTTCAATTTTGATTATACATTATTGTCCTGGGGATACCCATTCGGACTCCAAATTATTTGTCTGTTTTTCCTTCCCAAACCATGACTATAGTGGTCTAGTGATGCCTATAGCCAAGTATTCATGTTTTGTCCTGGGAGGAACACTTACCAACACATCTTTTGTCTTCTGCATTTCAAGTATAACAAGCCTGCAGTACTCTGTCTGTATTCAACTCCAGGACCTATGTCTGCAGAAGAGAACAAAAATTGATTTCATGTCCCCTGAAGAAATAGACTTCTGTTTTAACAATCTGGGAAGCTACAGAACTTCATCTTGCATGGTTGAAAAGGATGAATAAGCTCTATTTAAAACAGGAACACTTGGACTAAACCATAGACCACTGAATAAATCTAAGATAAATTTTGGTTAGATTGTTAAGAGAAAAAAGAACACAGCCTGTGTCCAAGATTGTTGCTCTTGAAGTATTCCAGTTTTCCCAAAGACATTCTCATTTGTGAATTAGATGTTGTGACCAGAATGCAAGGGGATCGGGAACAAGCAAATTTTTCTTCTAATTTTTTTATTATTATACATTAGCTCTATACCACAAGAGAATTTTTTCCCTTAGGGTCAAGGACTCACAGGAAACACCTTTAACTATTAACTATCTACTCCAGGAGAAATTCTGGAGCATTGGAAAAATATATATTAAATATTTAATTTAAAAAAAGCAATTATTAGGTGAGATGGTTAAATTATCTCTTATCAAACATAATCTTGCTTATCTAAATACAGAGGCATTTAAGCAATTTGAAAAATGTTCATTGTTTCTTGAAAATACATAGGATTCAGAATTCTTTTCACTACATTTATTAAAATTGTAGTAAAGGTTAGCTTAGGTTCTGTGTATGCATGTGTTGTATATGTGTGTTGTGTTTGTTGATAGAAATCAAACCCAGAGTCCCATGCATGTTGGGCAAAGTCCTACCACTAAAATCTACCCCCACCCTGTCCTAACCTAGATTCTGATATGGGACTGGACCAGGTTACATTAAATCTTAAATAGTTTTTACTCTGTTGTGTTCTTAATGGGAATAATGAAAGCTAAGGTACTAGCCACAATGTATATGTATAATGTATATGTATATATATAATGTATATGTATAATGTATATGTATATGTATAATGCATAATATGATAGAGAATTAAACAGGCGCTAAAACATAAGTGTTATAAGACTAGAACAAAAGAACATTTACTTCTGATTAAATCATTGGGGAAAATTTAACTTCAGATCACGTTTAGGCCAGGCATTAAAATATGTATATTATTTAGCTACATTGAAAACCATAGGAAGAGTATATCAGGTAGAGAAAAAATAAAAAAAGTAACAAAAGAACTTAGATAAGTATAGAGGGTTTTGGAGGACTACGAGCACTTGGTGTTGATAGGGGTTTATAATTATTGGTGGAATGAATTGAGTGGTACATCTGGGAAGATAATTTTGGACATTAATTGTAGGATTACAACCTGGAATCCTCAGAAATTTATTTTAGTACAGACATACTATAGAGTGATTATACTTGGTTAATAGAAATGAGAATGGAAAGAATAAAGAATGTGAAAAAACATTCTAGAATTTGAATCAATGAGATCTAGCAAGTAACTGGAATTTTTAAGTGTTCCAGGTAGACAGAGAAAAAATTTTCAAAATTTCAGAAATTTATAACTTAGAAAATGTTAGTAGTATAATAAACATATAGCATATAATAAATTTTCACAAAAAGGGAGGTAAGTAGTTGAAGATATCAAATTAGGAATATTTGTAGGTACTCACATGTATATTTATACTTTATGAATATGCAGTTCAGGAGAAGGGTTGAAACTGTGACTGACTCTTGTAAATATGGTGAATTTTAGGTTTTTGTCCTCAGTCCTTTTACCTATCTGGCTACCACCAAAGGACTCCCATTCATGCCTGCAGGAATTACTCTCCAATATATATCCCCCAAGGTTCATTTCCAATTTTTCAATGTATTTGTTGACATACCCAGAGATTAAAAAAATTGTCAAATTCTGTTCATTCATAATTGATGCCACTATTTCTATTTATCCATCTAAAATCTGCTCTGAAGTCTGAGGCAATGGCAGTGCCTGTGAATGCCATTGTAATTACCCCAGACACAAACAACTTAAATCACAGCAGCACAAAGTAAAACATACACAAAATTGTGAGTCATTCTAGAGTCCTCTCTATTAGCCTAGACTTTAATTTTTCCATTATGATCACAGAAACAGATTTCTACCAGAAGCCCTTGTACCTATACTGTTTAATTTGCTTCCCATACAACTACCAGAGTAACAGTATGAAATGCCAATATGATCTTTTCACATTCAATCACATTATTACTCTCTCCCTACATTAAATTTCCTGAAAGAAGAGACAACCCATATTATTGTTTTTCATGATTACTACTTTCTGGAGTAGTAATCCTTAAAGACCTTTGAATGAGTAAAATACTTATTTTTAGGAATAGTTAACCCAAAATGGGAGTTGAAGCTTTGGCAATAGAGAATGCCTGAATATAAAGAAAAAAGAAGAAAATAATAATAAAACTTCCAAAGAAGGAGATAAAAATTAGGCAAAACTGTGAAATATCTTAATAAATGGATAAGAATAAAAGAATAGGAAAATAACATTGAAGGGAAGACCTATTTAAGAATGAAGAGTTATTTACTTACTTACCCTTTCTTGAGACATTCAATAGTTACTTTTTCTTTTCCTGTGTTATGGTTTAGATATGAGGTGTCTTCCAAAAGCTCATGTGTGAGACAGTGCAAGAGGATTTAGAAGTGAAATGATTGGGTTATAGGAGTCTTAACCTATTCATGCATAAACCCCCTAATATAGATTAACTGGGTGGTAACTATGGGTAGGTAGGTGTGGCTGGAAAAGGTGGGTCTTTGGGGGCGTGCCTTTGGAATTTATTTTTTCTGTCAGAGGTGAGGGGATCCTCCCCACTGCTTTCTGGTGCCATGTTCCCAGCTACTTTCTTCTGCCACATACTTCCACTTTGATGTTCTGCCTCACGAGCTCAGGGCCCAAGGAATGGAGTCCTCCATCTGTGAACTGAGACCTTAGAAACCATGAGCCTCCAAATAAACTTGTCCTCCTAAAGTTGTTCTTGTCAGAATACAACAGTTACTAATATGGCATTATGTAAAAATGTGAATGTGTAACGGACGTGATTCTGCAATCTGTATTTGAGGTAAAAATGGGAGTTCATAACCCACTTGAATCTAATGTATGAAATATGAGATGTCAAGAGCTTTGTAATGTTTTGAACAACCAATAAAAAAAATAAAATTGTTCTTGTCAGGTCTTTTGGTCACAGCACCAAAAAATCTGACTAAAATACCTGGAAACACTGCTTCTTCCTCCTTTCTTTCTTATGTTCCAACTCATGTTAGTTGCTAGCTTGATGCTCTTCTTTTTTTTTCTCTCTCTTTTTTTCTCTTCCTCTAACACCATGTGACTATTCATGGTTCCATACCATACCTGCTTTCTTCCTATTCTGTAAATCTTCCTGGAAAAGCATTTCTATTTCTGAGGTATGAACTATTATTTATGCACAGTAAGACCTGACTTTGTGTTCCTAGCCTTCTCAGTCACTGTACTCCAAACCTATAATTCATTTCTACTCAGCATTTCTGCAAGATTATTCAATATCCATATTTACAAATGAAGACAACCCCACTCTCAAATAGGTTCATTTAATTCCTCCTATATTCCATAAATATTGTTTCAATGTACTCATTCATTTTATTTCATAGGTTTGAAATATATTTCATACTTAACTCCTTTCTTTCTTATATTCAAACTCCTGTTAGTTATCAAATTTGAACAACCTTCTAAAAATCATACATATTCTCACCTACTACCAACATTTCCACTGTGTTCATTCAGTTCTTCAGCATGTTCCGAGTGGATTCTTGCAGTAGGCTCAATGACAGGTATGGTCCCCACACTCTCTCTCAAACTAAAGTATCCTTCATGTGACTGTCAGAGATACTTTTCTAAAGTGTAATGAGGAATACTATTGCCGCCAGGTTTAAAAGAAAAATCACACAAATATAAGTAAAGTAAGTTAGTCACAGAAAGACAATCACTACATGTCCTCATTTACATGTGGAAGCTAAAAAGTTGATCTCTTAGATGTGCAGAGAAGAATAGCAGTTACCAGGAGCTGGGAAGAGGAAAGAAAGAAGATGGCAACAGGGTTACAGTTGGACAGGTGTTTTAGTCAATTTTCTTTTTTTCTTTTTGGGGAGTGATCCAAAGAACTGACAAGAACAATTAAATGAGGAAAAGTTTATCTAGGAGCTCACAATTTCAGAGGTCTTAGTTCATAGATTGCCAACTCCATTCCTTGGGGCTTCAGGCCAGGTGGAAGAGTGTGGCAGAGGAGGAAAGAGGCTTTGGACATGGTCACCATGAAGCAGAGAGAGAGAGACATTCCACTCATCAGATACAAAATATATACAAAGGCACATGTCCCATGATTCACCTCTTCCAACCACACCCTAACTGCCTTCAGTTACCGCTTAATCCCTACCAGGGGATTAATTCACTGTTGGGGTTAGGGCTTTCATGACTAAATCATTTCACCTCCAACCTTTCTTGAGTTGTCTCACATTTGAACTTTTGGAGGACACCTCACATCCAAACCATAACAATAGGAAGGATAACTTGTAATTTCTATCTTAGCACAGAAGGACAACTGTGGTCTACAACAATTAACTGTATATTTCAAATAGCCAGTAGAGAGGATTTTGAATGTGTCTCACATAGAGAAATCATAAAGTTTTGAGGTGATGGATATTCAATTACCCCAATCTGATCATTGCACATTGTATGCATGAAATATCACACCATACACAAAAACATGTACAATTATTATGTCAATTAAATTTTAAAAATGTATATTTAATAAGTAAACAAAAAACTAATATTCTAATGATCAGAGAATTTCTTACCTACTAATACCTTGTACATGAACCCCTGAAATATGGCTGTAATTATATTTTCCAGTAATATCTAAAGACTTGTCTTGCATCACAAAAACATAGAGCTTATATTTTTTTGTCCAGCATGCCTCATTACATTTCTGTGCTTTTTTAGATCTTTATTGGGAATGTTTTTTACCCCTGTCCACTAATATTTTTTTAAGAATATCTGTTTATCCTTGAAGAACTATTTTAAATGGCATCTCTCATGTGAATTTTTTTTTCAAAGTGTTAAATACAAATTTCTAAATAGGAAAGCCTCTAGCTTGTAGTTACAGCCATGCTTTCTTATAAATTTACATCTCTGACAAGCTTTACATTGTGATTTTTATAAAAGAAAATTACATCTAGCTTCTCTTTTTTCCCTCTGAATTGTCTCACTGGTATAATGTGAGCCTCTAACTTCATTAGTTTTTCAATGAATGTTTTCTTTTGTTTCACTGCTATGATTAAATCAAAACCCATCGTTTTGAATATAATGCACAATTTTGTACCATCATGCCTTGCTCAGAGCTAATTTGTATCTAAAACTCAGTCATTATACAGAGAAGTGTTTCTTCACTGCAGAGAAAATTCTGAAACTATTATCAAGAAATTGATTCCATTTTTTTTTACTTTGTCTTGCTAAGAAAACAAATGCATAAACTTTGCCTTATATCAGTATGACACTAACCCCGCCCTCCCCGCCACCTGAGAACTAGGGTGCATGCTGCATATTTAACAGTAAACAAAAATCAAGAAGCACACAAAGCACAGTCAAAGCCACTCTACATCTGACCATCCCTGCCAAAATGCCTTCTGAACCATGATACTTCAGATTTTGGCCTTAGTACCTGGAAAGGAAACTGTGTGACACAGAGGGGGTAACAAATGAAACTCCATCATGCTAAGCATCACAATTGTAAAGTCTGGGTGAATAAGAAGAAATGAAAAGCTATTCATGAAAGCTGCCTCCACATGGGATAAATGATTCTTATGCTTGAAGTAGATTTAACTGTCCCCAAACAGCAATCTCACTCTCGTACAGGAAATGAAAATAAAAGCGAGCAAGCAGTCAGTCAGAAACAGTCACCACCTTCTGGGTACAGCCACTTGAGAACTGGCAGAATGTGCAGCTCTGTAGGATCCATGCAATTATAAAAACATCTGAATGGGAATACTTGAAAATGATCTTTAACTCTGGTGGGATGTTGAAATGACTTTTTTGAACTTTTCTCATTTTTCTTGGGGTTCTTTTTTTCTGACCCCAAGGTAAATTATGACTTAAATGTTTCATGCTAGGCTTTTTTATGCTGGATTTGGGGGCTTATCATAATTTTATTTTGTATATGTTGAGAGGTTTTAATAAATTGTGTCAACCAGAAAAACAGTGGGAATCATTGTTTCCCATATGAAGTGACAGCCTGCAGGCCTCAGCTGTTATTATCTGAAATTCCACTGAATTCTTAATTTCAGTACCCTGCTTTTCTTCCAGATTTAGCTATTTATCTTTCAAATATGTTTGCTAATTACAGAATGTAGTTCTGACTACTCAGATAGTTATACAGCAGTGAAGAAAATGTTGTAACTGGGAAAACCAGAGGATTCAGAAAGAGTTGATGAGTCTGTTTATTAAATATGCTTATTACCCTCCCCCATGTGTATATGGTGTGTGTGTGTTTGCATTTAGTTTTAGTGTTAAACAGATATGTCACCAGGTATGGTAAAAACAGGGGTGAATCTTGGAATTATTTTTTCCAGAACTTCCAAAATATTTAAATATTATCCATAAATAACAGCCTACTCATAGATATTTTGTGAAAACAAGAGATCATATGCTAGGTCAGTTGTAAATTTTAAATTAAAAGGCATCATTATGAGTGAACCTTAAACGGCAGTCATGTGACAACAAGTCTAGTTTCTGTTTTATCACTTGCTTTATGACCTCAAGTGAATCGATAAGCCTCTTTTAGTCTCTGGAAAGAGAAAAGTAGTTGTTAAGTTCATGCCATGGACATTTAAAAAATATTTATTTCATTTTTCCTTCTATAAATCTTAGCTAGCAGTTATAATAATAAACAAAATAGCTATGCTACTTATTGAACATTTATTTCAATATTAGATTGTTAAGGAGTCAATATTATAATTAACAAAGACCAAATTTAATTGATTGCATAATCAACCATAAACAGTTGATATCTTAATACAGAGTTCAGTCTACTAAACTGTGTTCCTAGCTTTGACAGTCTAAATAACTTGTACATATTAAAGATGGGTATGTTGATTTAATCATGGTGCCTATAGACTTCATATGATCAAGAACACAAATTTGAAATTTAGAACTGAAACTTAGAATTGCAGTTTGGGTCAGAGAACAGAGTAGCTATAACTGATGATAATAATGTAATATTCCAAGTCATTTTCTAAATGATTTGCATAAATGTATGGATTCACCTTTATAATATGCTTACAAAATAAACACTATTATTATTACTTTATACTTAACAGATGAGGACATTGAAGAACTGAGGGATTTAGTTTACTTAAATATTAACAGAACCTTGATAAAACCTAGTTAATTCCAATTACCATTGTGCTATACCAGCTAATTACTATGGTCTAACTAGTTAAATTAACCTGAAAATATTTATTAGTTTTACTAGTTTATGCTTAACATGATATGTACAGCAATACCATAGCCTAACTTTTCTATAGATAGATTTTCAACTAGCCAAGGACTAGTTGAATGAAAAGTTTAGCATATTTATTTTTCTGTTTGAGAGTTTGATATGTTTTAAAATAACAGATATCAAAGAGAGCATATTATTTGTATATCTATAACTGTGTATAAGCCAAATTAAAATTAAAACAGAACTAAAAAAAATATAGTATAGATTCTTTTTTAAGAATAGAGATTTCTGTGCAATGTTCAGGAAGGTGATTTTTCTTAAGAACTTAAGTGGTCATTTAAGGAGAAATCATCTATTTTATATTTGATTTTAAAAAAATTTCCTCCCCAAACATTTATAGGCAATTTTCAGCCAACTCACACAGTTTTGGAACTGATCTCCGTGTTTATCTTTGGGTGTGGTTTTTGAATCTCAAGTTCAGCAACTACATAGAAATGGTCTGTTGATTTAATGGGCATATGTGGGAACCTCAAAAATATTCTACTACAATTTTTACTTTACAACCACTTAACAGATTTTAATTAATCATTTGTTGACCTCTTGCCAAATTTTCATAGTAATTTTTTCAAACATTTACTTTCCACCAGCACCTGACTTTCAGCAGACTTATTTATCTCCTCCTCCACTGGGAAAATTAAAGTTATTTGACATCTAATCCTACTGTTTTCTCTCAACTCAAAAGCTAAAACTGGCAAACCGTTCCCTATGTTGATTCACAGTGTGCCAAGACCACCCACTCTACACTTTATTAAAGATCTATTTAGCAACTTTTACTGCTAGGAAAAGTTTGAGCTCATTACCAAAACCCATCAAGGAAGGTGATTATTTCCAGATTTTACTTATGAAGGAATTCAGATTGAAAGGTCACTAAAACACTTCCTCAAGTCATACAGTGAAGCAGGCATACAGCTAGGATTAAAAATCAGGGACCTTTTCATTTGATGACCATCCATCCTATTTCATTGTCATCAGACTCCCAATCATTTAACCTTATTTCGGATTTTCACTCTTTGCTATGCCTGTTTTCATAATTCTTACAGCACAGTTGAATCTTTTTTCACACGACAAAAGAAAAAAAATTGCTTCTTGCAATGCATTTAATTCTTCAAGATACAACTAACTTATCTTTTTATTACCATTTATCTTTAACATTTTTGAAACTGTAATTTTGGTTCCATTTCTACTTACAGGTAACATTTGCAAACTGGATTCAGTTTAAACATTATATAAATGAAATCTCTCAAAAGTTAAAAATATTTAATGTTGCCCAATCCTTGACTTCCTTTCAGCAGTCTAGGAGTTTTTGTTTTGGGGGGTGGGGGAGGATACCAGGGATTGAGCTCAGGGGGACTCAACCACCAAGCCACATCCCCAGCCCTATTTTGTATTTAATTTAGAGACAGGGTCTCTCTGAGTTGCTTAACTCCTTTCTTTTGCTGAGGCTGGCTTTTACTCATGATGCTCCTGCCTTAGTCTCCTGAGTTGCTGGAATTACAGGTGTGCGTCACCACACCCGGCTTGCAGGGTTGTTTATGTGCGCTGAATCTGATACAATCTTTACATGTTTCAAGGTATTTCAGAATGTAAACTACTACCTTTGTATCACTCTGAACATGACTTCTTAATAGACTCACTTTTTCACCCACCTAATACTGATATGTGGGCATTTTATATGGTTCTGCTATCTTTCTGGAGTTCTGCCTAGTCCTCTTTCTTTGCTTTGCTAAATCTCACTCAAATTTGAGATACCAGTGCCCTTAGTGTAGCAGAATATCAATGGGCAGGGGATTTGAAACTTTCATGAAAAATAATAATTAAAAAACAGCTAGGTAGTGATGAGATCATAGAATAAGTACGTGGCCAGTGTAATGGACTTTTATTCAGCTCAGCCTTCCAGTACTTTGGGCAGGAGGGGAAATGACTATATGAATAATTGCAAATAATTGTAATGCAGAGATTCAGGTCAAAATTTGTCAAGTAGATATCAGACAATGTTAAAAAATCATTTCAGCATTTGTGTGTTTGGCTATATTGTGATAAACTATGCTTTGTGTATCATAGGAAAAGTAGAAATTTTCTGTAGAATTTTACCCCTGATCTAGGATACAATCCAAGTTCATGGCTTGTATCTAATCTCCATTCTTTTGGAATGGGTCCTCAGCCCCCCACCCCACTGCCCTTTTTAAGTATAAAGGCAGTATTTTGTGAATAGCTCTAATTATAGGTTTGTCTGATATTTTCTGATAATCAGCATCAAATTATACAATTTTGGCAGAAATATTATATAAGTGCTGTCTATTTCTTAGTAATTCATATCAGGAAGTACGTGCTATCAATATGCCCAAGAAGATGCTACTAAAAATATTGCACAGAGAGGTTTCTATGAGATTTCTTCACTATAAAATCTCCAAGTACTCTTTGTAACTAATAAGTAATCCAAAAGCTCTTCAAATAACTATTCCCCATCATACTTTCACTCAATAACTTTGGTTTCTATTGAAGATTCTTGAGTAAAGTAGTAATTATTTAGATTGTTGCAAAAGGTAAATAATAGCTTCTCCCAGTTGATGTACCTTCTGGCACAGTAAGTAGGACATACCACCTGCAGGGATGACAGGTGCTTTTCTATTTACTAGGGAACATTCCCCACAGGAGAGTTTGGGAGTGGCCAAGCACATGTGTGTGTGTGTGTGTGTGTGTGTGAGAGAGAGAAAGAGAGAGAGAGAGAGAGAGAGAGCACGCGCACACACACACACACACACACACACACACACACAGTAAGTTATTGTTCACTACTGCATCACCAAACTGGCAGAGAGAGAGAGAGCTACTGCCATTTATTTTAACCAGAATGGAGCAGAGCTATTGCGCATCAGGAGAACCTGATGCTACCTTCTGGAGTGTAAAATCAAGCAGATCTCTCACCCTATCAAAACAATTACTACAAGTTTATACTTGAATTAGAGGAACAATATCAACAATTTTTTGCTTTTCTTAAAGTTGAGTGGTATGTGATTTTGCTCTGAAATGATTATAGAAAATAGAGTTTAGTATATTCTCTCAAAGTGGTACTGATACTGGGAACAGCAGAGAGCATACATTGACTGAAAGCATCCTTTCCAGGATATTCGCCCAATCTGACACTCTTAAGTAAAAGAAACTCTCTAAATAGCCTGTTGCGTAAAAGGAAGAAGATGGGAAAGAATTAAGAAAGTTTATAGATAAAAGGTTCAATTAGTTAAAAGAAGATCTAAGGAATGCACTGAGAGAGAAAACATAGAAGATAAAAGATGATTTCAAGAAAGTGTCTGAAAAAGAATTTTAAAAATCATTGAAAAGAAAGACTTAACAATTTTAATTAAAAATTCAATGGAAAGCATTAACAATAATCTAGACCACTCTGAAGATAAATAATAAGGCCTTGAAGACAAAGTAAAAAATCTTGAAAATAAAGTTAATAATAAAGAAAATATGTTAAGAAATTGTGACCAGAATATTCAAGAAATCTGAGAGACCATCAAGAGACCAAATTTAAGATTCAGTGGGATAAAAGAAGGCTCTAATATGATATGTCAAAAACATTATACTATCATGTGTATCTAAAAAGAACAAATGATAAAAATTTAAAAAATAAAAACAAATTAAATGTAATTGTTAACATAAATAAGTAGGCTCTGAAATAAAAACTAAGAGAGTATGCAACTTTTATAGTAAAATAATAGCAGAAATATTTACAAATCTTAGGAACAAGATGAAAATCCAAGTACAAGGTACATATAGAATCCCAAACAGGCAATATCAAAAAAAGATCTTGTCTAAGATACATTGTAGTGAAAATGCCTAATATTCAGAATAAGATTAGAATTTTAAAGGCTGCAAGAGGAAAATGGCAGGTGACATTTAGAGGTAAGCCAATTTGGATTTCAACTGATTTCTCAATCCAGACCCTAAGAGCCAGGAGGACTTAGACTAATATATACTAAGACGTAAAAGAAAATGTGTACCAGTCAAGTTTACTATACACAGCAGACTCTCACTCAGAACTGAAGATGAAATTCAAATCTCTAATGACAAATAGAAATGATGAGAAACAATAACCACTAAGCCTACACTAAAACATACTTAATATTCCCTGCAGAAGGAATGAAAAATAAAAACCAACAGGATGATAAATTACACTAAAATAATAGTTAATTAAAGGAGAGTAAAGTCTTAATTAAGTATTAGAAATAAACCAACAGGAGATAATAATCATCTCTCTATAATGAGATCAAATGTAAATGGTCTAACTCTATCAAAATACATAGACTGGTAGATTGGATGGGGGAAAAAGACCTAACTATAAATTGTTCACAAGAGGTTCACCATAAATACAAAGACCTTCACAGTCTGAAGATGAAAGGATGGAGAAAAATATGTCATTCAAATGGCACCAAAAGCAAGCAGGAGTAGCAACTCTCATACCAGACAAAGTAGAATTCAAGCTAAAATTAAACAGAAGAGTCAAAGAAGCTCACTTTATACTGGTTAAGATATATATATATATATATATATATATATATATATATATATATATATATATATATATATATATATAACTTGTGACCAAAACAATGTTGCATCTATGTATCTTTTTTTTTTTTAAACAAAGTTTTTTTTTTTTTTAATTATTTATTTTTTTATTGGTCGTTCATAACATTACATAGTTCTTAATACATCATATTACATGGTTGATTCACGTGGATTATGAACTCCCGCTTTTACCCCGTATACAAATTGCTGTATCACATCAGTTTCCCTTCCATTGATTGACATATTGCCTTTCTAGTGTCTGATGTATTCTGCTGTCTGTCCTATTCTCTACTATCCCCCCTCCCCTCCCCTCCCCTCCCCTCCCCTCCCCTCCCCTTTTCTCTCTCTACCCCTTCTACTGTAAATCATTTCTTCCATTTGTATTATCTTGTCTTACCCCTCCTTTCCTCTTATATGACATTTTGTATAACCCTGAGGATCGCCTTCCATTTCCATGCAATTTCCCTTCTCACTCCCTTTCCCTCCCACCTCTCATCCCTGTTTAATGTAAATCTTCTTCTCAAGCTCTTCGTCCCTACCCTGTCCTTGTTTACTCTCCTTATATCAAAGGAGTCATTTGGAATTTGTTTTTTAAAGATTGACTAGCTTCACTTAGCATAATCTGCTCTAATGCCATCCATTTCCCTCCAAATTCTATGATTTTGTCATTTTTTAATGCAGAGTAATACTCCATAGTATATAAATGCCACTTTTTTTTATCCATTCATCTATTGAAGGGCATCTAGGCTGGTTCCACAGTCTTGCTATCGTGAATTGAGCTGCTATGAACATCGATGTAGCAGTGTCCCTGTAGCATGCTCTTGTTAGGGCTTTAGGGAATAGACCGAGAAGGGGAATAGCTGGGTCGAATGGTGGTTCCATTCCCAGCTTTCCAAGAAATCTCCATACTGCTTTCCAAATTGGCTGCACCAATTTGCAGTCCCACCAGCAATGAACAAGAGTGCCCTTTTCCCCGCATCCTCTCCAGCACTTATTGTTGTTTGACTTCCTAATGGCTGCCAGTCTTACTGGAGTGAGATGGTATCTTAGGGTAGTTTTGATTTGCATTTCTCTGACTGCTAGCGATGGTGAGCATTTTTTCATGTACTTGTTGATTGATTGTATGTCCTCCTCTGAGAAGTGTCTGTTCAGGTCCTTGGCCCATTTATTGATTGGGTTATTTGTTATCTTATTGTCTAATTTTTTGAGTTCTTTGTATATTCTGGTTATTAGGGCTCTATCTGAAGTGTGTGGAGTAAAGATTTGTTCCCAGGATGTAGGCTCCCTGTTTATCTCTCTTATTGTTTCTTTTGCTGAGAAAAAACTTTTTAGTTTGAGTAAGTCCCATTTGTTGATTCTATTTGTTAACTCTAGCGCTATGGGTGTCCTATTGAGGAATTTGGAGCCCGATCCCACAGCGTGTAGATCATAACCAACTTTTTCTTCTATCAGATGCCATGTCTCTGATTTAATATCAAGCTCCTTGATCCATTTTGAGTTAACTTTTGTGCACGGCGAGAGATAGGGATTCAGATTCATTTTGGTGCAAATGGATTTCCAGTTTTCCCAGCACCATTTGTTGAAGATGCTATCCTTCCTCCATTGCATGCTTTTAGCCCCTTTATCAAAAATAAGATAGTTGTAGTTTTGTGGATTGGTTACTGTGTCCTCTATTCTGTACCATTGGTCCACCCGCCTGTTTTGGTACCAGTACCATGCTGTTTTTGTTACTATTGCTCTGTAGTATAGTTTGAAGTCTGGTATTGCTATACCGCCTGATTCACACTTCCTGCTTAGTATTGTTTTTGCTATTCTGGGTCTTTTATTATTCCATATGAATTTCATGATTCTTTTATCGATTTCTACAAGATATGCTGTTGGGATTTTGATTGGCATTGCATTGAACTTATATAGGACTTTTGGTAATATCGCCATTTTGATGATGTTAGTTCTGCCTATCCATGAGCAGGGTATATTTTTCCATCTTCTAAGGTCTTCTTCTATGTCTTTCTTTAGGGTTCTGTAATTTTCATTGTATAAATCTTTCACCTCTTTTGTTAGGTTGATTCCCAAGTATTTTATTTTTTGGGGGGATATTGTGAATGGAGTAGTTGTCCTCATTTCCGTTTCAGAGGCTCTGTCGCTGATATACAGGAATGCCTTTGATTTATGCGTGTTGATCTTATATCCTGCCACTTTGCTGAATTCATTTATTAGCTCTAATAGCTTCTTTGTAGACCCTTTTGGGTCTGCTAGGTATAGAATCATATCATCTGCAAATAGTGATAATTTAAGTTCTTCTTTTCCTATTTTTATGCCTTTAATTTCTTTCGTCTGCCTAATTGCTCTAGCCAGTATTTCGAGGACTATGTTGAACAGAAGTGGTGAGAGAGGGCATCCCTGTCTTGTACCAGATCTTAGAGGGAATGCCTTCAATTTTTCTCCATTCAGAATGATGCTGGCCTGTGGCTTATCATAGATTGCTTTTACAATGTTGAGGTATGATCCAGTTATCCCTAATTTTTCTAGAGTTTTGAACATAAAGGGATGCTGTACTTTGTCGAAAGCTTTTTCTGCATCTATCGAGATGATCATATGGTTCTTATTTTTAAGTCTATTGATGTGGTGGATAACATTTATTGATTTCCGTATATTGAACCAACCTTGCATCCCAGGGATGAATCCTACTTGATCATGGTGTATAATTTTTTTGATATGTATTTGAATCCGATTCGCCAGAATTTTATTGAGGATTTTTGCATCAAGGTTCATTAGAGATATTGGTCTGTAGTTTTCTTTCTTTGAAGTGTCTTTGTCTGGTTTCGGAATCAGGGTGATGTTGGCCTCGTAGAACGAATTTGGAAGTTCTCCCTCTTTTTCTATTTCCTGAAATAGCTTGAAAAGTATTGGTGTTAGTTCCTCTTTAAAGGTTTTGTAAAACTCTGCTGTATATCCATCCGGTCCTGGGCTTTTCTTAGTTGGTAGTCTTTTGATGGTTTCTTCTATTTCCTCTATTGTTATTGGTCTGTTTAGGTTGTCTATATCCTCCTGGCTCAATCTGGGCAGATCATAAGACTCAAGGAATTTATCTATGCCTTCACTATCTTCTATTTTATTGGAGTATAAGGATTCAAAGTAATTTCTGATTATCTTCTGTATTTCTGAAGTGTCTGTTGTGATATTGCCTTTTTCATCCCGTATGCTAGTAATTTGGGTTCTCTCTCTTCTTCTCTTCGTTAGCATGGCTAAGGGTGTGTCAATTTTATTTATTTTTTCAAAGAACCAGCTTTTAGTTTTGTCAATTTTTTTCAATTGTTTCTTTTGTTTCAATTTCATTAATTTCAGCTCTGATTTTAATTATTTCTTGCCTTCTACTTCTTTTGCTGTTGTTTTGCTCTTCTTTTTCTAGGATTTTGAGATGAAGTATGAGATCATTTATTTGTTGGTTTTTTCTTTTTTTGAGGAATGAACTCCAAGCAATGAATTTTCCTCTTAGAACTGCTTTCAATGTGTCCCATAGATTCCGATATGTTGTGTCTGTGTTTTCATTTAACTCTAGGAATTTTTTAATTTCCTCCTTGATGTCTTCTAAAACCCATTGATTACTCAGCAACCTATTGTTCATTCTCCAGGTGATGTTTGATTTTTCCTTTCTTCTTTTATCATTGATTTTCAGTTTCATTCCATTATGATCAGACAAGATGCATGGTATTATCTCTACCTCTTTGTATTGTCTAAGAGTTGCCTTGTGACATAGTATATGGTCTATTTTTGAGAAGGTTCCATGTGCTGCTGAGAAAAAAGTGTAGCTACTTGATGTTGGGTGGTATAGTCTATATATGTCAATTAAGTCTAGGTTGTTAATTGTGTTATTGAGTTCTATAGTTTCCTTATTTAACTTTTGTTTGGAAGATCTGTCCAGTGGTGAGAGAGGTGTGTTGAAGTCTCCCATGATTACTGTATGGTGGTCTATTAGACTCTTGAACTTGAGAAGAGTTTGCTTGATGAACATGGCTGCTCCATTATTTGGGGCATATATATTTATGATTGTTATGTCTTGTTGGTGTATGGTTCCCTTGAGCAGTATGAAGTGTCCTTCTTTATCCCTTTTGATTAGCTTTGGCTTGAAATCTATTTTATTAGATATGAGTATGGACACTCCTGCTTGTTTCCGTGGTCCATATGAGTGATATGATTTTTCCCAACCTTTCACCTTCAGTCTATGTACATCTTTTCCTATCAAATGCGTCTCCTGTAGACAGCATATTGTTGGGTCTTGTTTTGTGATCCATTCTACTAGCCTGTGTCTCTTAATTGGTGAGTTTAAGCCATTAACATTTAGGGTTATTATTGAGATATGGTTTGTTCTTCTATCCATATTTGTTTATTGATGTTACTAAACCTGATTTGTTATCCTCTTTGACTACTTTCCCCCCTTTACTGTCCTACCTCCCATTGTTGGTTATCAATGTTATTTTCCATTTCCTCTTCCTGTAATGTTTTGCCAAGGATTTTTTGAAGAGATGGTTTTCTAGCTGCGAATTCTTTTAACTTTTGTTTATCGTGGAAGGTTTTAATTTCATCTTCTAACCTGAAGCTTAATTTCGCCGGATACAAGATTCTTGGTTGGAATCCATTTTCTTTAAGCGTTTGAAATATGTTATTCCAGGATCTTCTAGCTTTTAGAGTCTGTGTTGAGAGATCAGCTGTTATTCTGATTGGTTTACCCCTAAATGTAATCTGCTTCCTTTCCCTCGTAGCTTTTAAAATTCTCTCCTTGTTCTGTATGTTGGACATCTTCATTATAATGTGTCTAGGTGTGGATCTCTTATGATTTTGCACATTCGGCGTCCTGTAGGCTTCTAGGATTTGGGATTCTGTCTCATTCTTCAAGTCTGGGAAGTTTTCTTGTATTATTTCACTGAATAGTTTGCTTAATCCTTTGGTTTGGAGCTCTGTGCCTTCCTGTATCCCAATGACTCTTAAGTTAGGTCTTTTGATATTATCCCATAGCTCTTGAATGTTCTGCTCTTGGTTTCTTAGTAGACTTGCTGAGCTATCTATGTTCTTTTCAAGTTGAAATACTCTGTCTTCATTGTCTGATGTTCTATCTTCTAAGTGGTCCACTCTGCTGGTAGTATTCTCAATTGAGTTTTTAAGTTGGTTTATTGTTTCCTGCATTCCTAGTATTTCTATTTGTTTGTTTTTTATTACCTCTATCTCCCTGTGAAATTGATCTTTAACTTCCTGGATTTGTTTGTCAATGTGATCTTTCATTGTCTGATTTTGCTGTCTCATGTTTTCCTTGAGACTCCAGATCATCTGAAGCATGTATGTCCTGAGCTCTCTATCTGACATTCCATCTGTTGCAGCTATTACCTCTTCTAAAGTTGAGTTGACCTGCATTGCCTGTGGTCCTTTCTTTCCTTGTCGTTTCATACTGCTGGCGTTTCTTTCTGCTTGGTGAAATTGTTGTGTCTTTGATATTTTCCCCCTCTATTTATTTATATTGCTCTTGTATAGTTGAAAAATCACCCTTGCAGGGCAGGTAGTGGCTGTGATCCTCCTCCAATTAGTGTGATCCGTCTACCATGCTGGCAGGCCCTAAGTCTGCTTTGCTGGTCGGTCAAAGGTCCACCTACCCAGCAGGCGCCAGGGGCACCTGTGTCACTCCATAGGTTGCTGGGCCTAACCTCCCGATGGGTTGCAGGTTCGCCTCGCTTGCAGGCACTGGGTGTGGGGCCGGTTCCGCCCCTCAGCAGGCTTTGGGCCAGCTGTGCTCCTGTTCACAGTCCCACCTACTTGCAGACACTGGGGGAGGGGACGGGCCTAGCCCTCAGCCATCCGCCGGACCTGTCCTAGTGGGTCCGGTCCGCGTTCCCCGCCGGCGCGTGTAGCTGCAGTCCCTTGGCTGGTTGCTGGGCCTGACCCGCCCGCCCTTGGCTTGCAGATTCGCCTCCCTTGCAGGCACTGGGGGAGGGGCCGGTTCCGCCCCTCAGCAGGCTTTGGGCCAGCTCTGCTCCTGTTCACAGTCCCGCCTACCTGCAGACACTGGGGGAGGGGACGGGCCTAGCCCTCAGCCGTCCGCCGCCGGACCTGTCCTAGTGGGTCTGGTCCGCGTTCCCCGCCGGCGCGTGTAGCTGCCGCATCTATGTATCTATGTGCATAAAACAAATACTTCTCAATAAAAAAGAAAACTAAATAGATAAAAATAAAATAATACTGGTTTATTTCAAAACACTTCTCTCACCATTAGGTAGAGGTAGATAATATAAGCATACGTAAATACTCTTCAGAAATAAAAAAATGGTATTAATTAAATGGATCTAACAGACAACTACAGAATATTTCACTCATTGACAACTGAATTCACTTTCTTCTCAGTGGCGTATAAAACATCCTCTAAAATAGATAATATTTTAGGGCACAAAGCAAATCTTAATAAATAAAAAATAGAGATAATTCCTTGTATCTTATTACATCATAATTGAATGACAATAGAAATCAATGACAAGATAAAGAACAGAAATCATTCTAACACCAATCTAATATACTTTGAATCAGAAATGAATCACAGAAAATCAGGGAGAAATGAAAAAAATTATTATAAACAAATGAAAATCATGATATACTGTATCAAAATCTTTGGGAGTATATGAATGCAGTTCTAAGAAGAAAGTTTATAGTACTCGGTTCATACATTAAAAAATCAGATACCAAATAAATAATATAGTATTAGATCTAGACTAAACGAATACCAAAATCAGTAGAAGACAGGAAACTGTTAAAATTAGAGCTTAAAGCAATGAAATTGAGAATAGAAAAACATATAAAGGATAATGAAACAAAGAATTGATTCTTTGGAAATATAAACCATAGTGACAAACTCTTAGCCAAACTAACCAAAGAGAGAAAATACTCAAATGAACAAAATTAAAGATGAAAAAGAGATGTCACTAGATACTTCTGAAACCCAGAGAAACATCTGAAACTATTTTGAAAATTTATACCCTGATATGACAGAAAATCTTAAAGATATTGACAAATTTTCAGAGACATATGATCTATCCAAATTGAACCTTGAGGACATAGAAAAAATCAAAGAGATTAATATCAAACAATGAAAATAATGCAGTTATTAAAATCCTTCCAACAAAGAAAAGCCCAGGACCAGATGGATTTTCAGCTGAGTTCTACCATATTAAAAAAAATTAACACCAATCCTTCTTAAATTATTCCATAAAATAGTAAAGGAGGGAATACTTCCAAATTCATTTTATGAAGCCAGTGTCACCCGATATTAAAATCAGCAAAGACACATCAAAGAAAGAAAACATCACACCAATATTCCTGATGAGTATAATACAAAATTTCTTATGGTATTGATAAATTGCATTCAAAAACACATAAAAAAGATGGTGTACCATGATCAAGTGGGATAATTCTGCAGATGCAAGGTTGGTTCAACATACACAAATCAATACATGTAATTCTCCACATAAATAGATTTAAATATGAAAATAGCGTAATCATCTCAAAAGATGAAGAAAAAACATTTGGCAAATTCCAATACCTATTCCTGGTTAAAACACTAGAGAAACTTGAGATTGAAGGAATATGCCTCAACACTGTAAAGTCAATGTATGAAAAACCATGGCCAATAGCATTATTTAAAAAAAAATTTGGTCAAATTAATTATACATAACAGTAGAATGCATTTTGACACATTATATATAAATGTAATAAAACTTCTCATTTTGGGGGGTTTACATGTTGTAGAATCACACCAGTCGTGTAAAGATATACATACATAGGGTAATTAATAATGTTCAACTCATTCTACTATCCTTTCAACATCATTCTTAATGGAGAAAAACTGAATGCATTTCTTCTAAAACCAGAGAATCAAGGATGTCCACTATTAGCACTCCTATCCAACACAGTCCTTGAAATTATAACCAGATAAATCAGACAAGAGAAAGAAATTAAGGAGATGCAAATAGGAAAAGAAGAAGTCAAACTATCTCTGTTTGCACCTATCTTATATTTAGAATAACCAAAAAACTTTACAAAAACTTCTAGAACTGATAAACAATATCAGTGTAACAAATGCCAGGATTCAACATCAACATACATAGATCATTCACTTTTCAATAATGAATCTGCTGCAAATAGAAGTAAGGAAAACTAATTCATTCACAATAACCACACACACACAAAAACTGAAATTCTTGGGAATTAATCTAAAACTTTTACAATGAAAACCATAGAACTATGGAGAAAGAAATTGAGGAAGGCCTTAAAAGATGGAAAGACATCCCATGTTTTTGGACAGGTCATAGTACTAAAAGCTTTACACAGATTCAAGGCAATCCCCATTGAAATACCAATGACATTCTTCAGAGAACTAGAAAATAGAGCTCTAAAATTTGTTTGGAAGAAAAAGAGACCCAGAATAGCCAAATAAATCCTGAATAAGTACAGTGATGCTAGAGACATCACAATACCAATCTTCAATTTATACCACAAAATTATAGTAACAAAAACTGTGATATTGGCATCAAAAGAGATATGAAGAGGAATGGAATACTATAGAAGACAAAGGCAAATCCACATAGATACAGTCAACTGATATTTAACAAATGTGCCAAAAACATGTATTGAAGAAAAGATAGACTTTAGAACAAGTGGTGCTGGATAAAGAAACTTGATCCCTATCTCTTAACTCTGCACAAGTAAACCCAAAGGGGAAAACCTGGAAATTAGACTAGAAACTGTGCAACTGCTAGAAGAAAATATAGGCCTGACATTTCAGCATATTCTTTCAGAAACCAGTTTCCTTAACAAGATTTCTAAAGTACAAGAAATGAAACCAAGAATCAGTAAGTGGGATAGCATCAAGTTAATAAAGCTTCTGCACAGCAAAGGAAATAAGAGGGTGAAAGAGGGAGTGTATAGAATGAGAGAGGTGTTTCCCACCTGCTCCTCAGACAGGGGATAAATAATCTGAATATATAAGGAACTCAAATTTAAAAAAATTGTTCTAATTAGATATACATGACAGAATTTTGATTCATTGTGCACAAATAAAGCACAACTTTTTGTGTATGAAGTAGAGTTACACCATTTGTGCAATCATACATGTTCCTAGGGTAAGGTTGTACATCTCATTGAACCATCTTTTTACCCCCAGGAAGTCAAAAAATTTAACACCAAGGAAACAAATAACGCACTTAATAAATGGGCAAAAGAACTTCTTAAAGAAGTAACACAAATGGCCAAACAAATATATGAAAAAATGTTCAACATTTCAAACAATCAGGGAAATGCAAATAAAAACTACATTGATTGTTCAACATTTCTAACAATCAGGGAAATGTGAATAAAAACTACATTGATATTTTATCTTGCTGCAGTCAGAATAGCAATTATCAATAATACAACTAAGAACAATTAGTAGCAATGTGGGGGAATAGAATACTCATATATTGTTGGTGGGATTGCAAATTAGTACAACTAGTCTGAAAAACGACATGAAAATTCCTTAAAAAACTAAGAATGGAACAAACATATGACATGGCTATCTTATTCTTAGTTATGTATCCAAGATCTAAAATCAGCATACTATAGGAATGCAGCCACATCAATGTTTACAGCATTGTAATTCATAACAACCAAATTATGGAAGCAATTCAGATGCTTGTCAGCAGACAAATGGATAAAGAAAATGTGGTATATAAGTACAATGGAGTTTTACTCATCCATAAAGACGAATAAAATTTTGGCATTTGCTCGTAAATGGATGGAATTGAAGAACATGAATGTTAAGGGAAATATACCAGACCCATAAAGTCAGGGATTGAATGTGTTTTTTTTTTCATATATGGTACCAATACCCAAATATAGATAAGGAGGAAAAGCCCATGAAAATAGAAGAATGAACAATGGAGTAGAGAATGGGGAGTAAGGGTGAGAGGATAATAGGAAAAGGGAGGAATGACAGAAAGAAACAAACCAAACTATCTTATGAGTACATATGAATATACCACAGTGAATTTCCCCTCTATGTATATCTATAATGTACTAATTAAAAATATAAATAAATAGAAGAAAGATCTATAAAATAAAGGGAATGAGGGATGGAGGAGGGAAGGAAAAGGAGAAGTAATGGGGACTAAATTGGAGCAAATTATATTCCATACTCGTATAATTATATTAAAATGAGCCCCAATAGTATGTGTAACTATAGTACACTAATAAAAAGTTGAAAAGATAAGAAATATATTTTAAATATAAATACCTAAAATTAAACCAACTCCCTTCAAATTAATAGCTCCATTTTTGTCCCATTAAGTGCATATAATAATAAAAATATTCAAAAGAAATTAAAAATGGACAAGTACAATAAAAATATTGAAAAATCAACAAATACAAAAGTCAGTTCATTGAAATGATTTGTATAAATGATAAACCCAACAAAAATAAGTCAAAAGAGAGAATGAGTGAGAGAGAATGAGAGCAAGCAGTTCCATTTCTAGATACTGATTCAAGATGTGCAGAAAATGATTTGTAGAAGAATGTACTCATTTCATCCTTTGTAAGAGTAAAAAAACCCCAAAACACCCAAGTTTCCATCAAGTGGAAAATGGATTAATAAATAGTTATTTATTAAAATCATGAAATAATGCATGCAATAACAATGAATGACAGTATAGTACACAAAACGTGGAAAAACTAAAAAAGTATAGTAAACAAAAGATGTGGGAGACATAAAAAGTACATAATTTAATTTTGTGAAATTAAAAAAACAAGCAAAATTAACATAAAGTGATAGGAATCAGAGCATGGTTGCCTTCAGCATTGAGGGTATTGATTGTAAATCTGCATAAGAAAAGTTTCTAGGATGCTGGAAATGTTCTATACTTGGTTTGGGCAAGAGTCACACGTGTATATAAAATTGTTCAAATTCATCAATCTAAACACTTCAGTTCCATGTATTCAATTTTATGTAAGTTATACTATACTACTAAGTGAATAAATTTTAAATAATATGTAAGTTCTTAGTCATATATTTTAAAATTAAAAAAAAAGATATCAAAACTTGATAGGTAGCTTCAGGGCTAACCAGGTTGTGCTGAAAATGTTAAAACAACCACATAAAAATAATCCAGTATATGCTCTGACTTTTAAAATATAGCTTATGATTACATCAAAAATTTTTTAAAAAGCATTAAATTCTGTAATTAATTTTAAGTAATTTGTTTTATTTTCCATCTTCTGTATAATTATTTTTGCATGACTTTGAAAGGTATAATTCTTTTAATGGCTCAAAATTTATTATCCTAAAATTTCTATAGGATGGAAATAGCCATATTTCTTACTACCTGTTTGCTTCTTATATTATTTTGCAACTTATATTTAATATCCCATGATATACCAGTACATTTATTTTAATTTACTTCCACTGTTGAGAAGGAAAAGAATACCAATGTAGGATTAAGTAAAATAGGTAGCTATGAGAAGCATTGTTTGAGCAGTCATACACCATGTCATTTAATCCAATTGTTTGGATTCCTATAATAAGAAAATAAGTGATTATAACCCTTAAAAAGCACTTGAGATAACAATTTGAAGAAAACACATATTCTTTTCAAATGTCTACTTGGACATTTGTAAAACTTATTAGGCCCAAGAGTAAACTCCTGAAAAAATAGTAGAAACTTTCATGAGGAATTTAATTAAGAGACATCAAGGGGCTGGGGTTGCGGATCAGAGTAGCTCACTTGCAATAATTCATTACCTGTTGTTATTTCTTAAGGTGCTTTATGTGTGCTTTGTAATTTCATTGTGAATGGGATCCCTGCACACTCTTGACAAAAGAAAGACAAAGTCTAGCTTGTCAGAATAAGAAACCACAGAAGCTGATGCTGAGCAAGCTGAGTTTTACACGAAGAGCTCAGAATTTTCTTGGAGAGTCACTTTCTCAGTATAGCATGCTTACCATAATTAGTATCCTGACGACTCAGGAGATGGTTGTAGACACAGCTGTTGTTTAAGGTAGCAGCACATCAATGCAAGCCACTAGGTATTGATTTGTGCAGTGACAGCCTTCTAAGTATGTCATCTGTGTGAAAGAAGCCCCAAATTAACCAATAATAAAGTGTTAGAAGTTGTAGTAGCTGCCCTCTTGGGACTTGTTCTAAAGAGTATAGGTGCCCCTCCCCCACCCACACCATCAATACTGCTAAAGGACTCACAGTGACATTAACTTGACCAAGAGGACAATGCAAAGCCTACAATAATGTTGAATGCCATGTTATAATGTATATATGTGTCATTTAATGTAAGTTTTCTATAGGTACTTATGTAGTAATATATGCAAGTCTGAATAGACATGTGATCTCAAGAATGCTTGGTTCATGAAAATCATATAAAATTGTCAGGCATTAGAGCACATCTTTGATAGAACTAATTTTATCAAAACTAAAATTTTATCATTAAAATTATCAAAAAATAATTTTATCATTAAAATTAACTTCAATGGGCTGGGTTGTGGCTCAGAGGTAGAGCGCCCGCCTAGCATGTGTGAGGCCCTGGGTTAAATCCTCAGCACCACATAAAAATAAAACAAATATATTGTGTCCACCTATAACAATAAAGTAAAATATTAAAAAAATTAACTTCAAAAGCAAAAACTGGATTATTTTATTTGTATCAGAATTAGATATGAATAAACTTATTGGCAACTTTTTTAATATTATTACTGTTTTATTTTTTTATTAAAGAGAGAGAAAGAGGAGAGAGAGAGAGAGAGAGAGAGAGAGAGAAAGAGAGAGAGAGAGAATTTTTTAATATTTATTTTTCAGTTTTCAGTGGACACAACATCTTTATTTTTATGTGGTGCTGAGGATCAAACCCAGAGCCCCACACATGCCAGGCGAGCGCGTTACCGCTTGAGCCACATCCCCAGCCCCTGTTTTATTTTGATTTGATTTGATTTTCTTTTTGAATATGAGCCTTCACACAGAGTTTATGAAGAGATCACAAATAAAATTGGGTTATTTATTTAGTGATATGCTAATATCACTAAAGCCAAAGGGCACACATGTTTAAAAAAATAATAAGTTTGTAGTTATACTTCCTTTAGTCCAAATTATCCCTTTACCATATTAATTTGTGAACTTTTGATTTTTGCCTCATTATTTGAAACAAGCTTTCACAACCATTTTATCTACTGTGTGGTTTCTGAACTTTTGTGGTCTTTTGGGGGAGTATTCATTAAACACCATAGACCTTCACTTTTATCTTTTGCATAATGGAACATTAGCATCTCGTCATACCATATCACCCATTGCCTTATCTCATAGATATGATATTTCTCTGTAATGGATTTGATCAAAGTAAAAGGAACTTTAGAAAACAGTTCTCACTTTAAAAAAATAGATGCTGCTAATGTTGACAGCAATAAATATAGGCATCAAGCAAATGTAGGGCTTCAGCTTGCAATGGTTTTTGTAACTCTTATCAAAATCTCAGCAAAAGCCTTAAATTTCTATGGTCTAATATAAGATTTAATTTAAGAAAGGGAAATCAGCTTAATAGTTACCATCCAAGCAAATGTTACTACTTTCTTTGTTTATTTGTGGTTTCTAGGGAGAGTTTAGTTGTTACTAAATGATCTTGGCTGTTGGGTCAGTCCCAACACATAATTTCTCTTCCAAGTGTTAGCTGATAATAATGATGAAGCCAAATCTTAGCTGTATTATAGGCTGTGGGAAATGTCTCATCATTGGCTATTATCTTTGCCAGTTTAACAGTTTTCCCAGCAAGCTTGAGAGTTGAGATTAAAATTGGATGAGAACTATGTCCCCTATCCATGTATCTTAGCTTTTTGGAGTGATGACTCTTCAATTGCCTCTTTAAATCATAAGCTGCCCTTCTGTTCTCCACTCTGCTCTAAGAGGTTGACTTCCACAGATTCCTCATTTGGGCTCTCTTGTTCTCTGGATTTTTACTTGATTGGGCCAATGTGAGGCAATGGCAGCAGAACAGAGGGTGGGAGAAAAGAAAGTAAGTTCTAGGCACGGTTTCACCTTTCTGTCATTCTCTTGCTGTTTCTGGCAGTGGCAACCTCCTTTTACAGCCATAGATCCGGACAGATGCCCTAATATTATGGCTCCATTTCTCCTTGGATTCCTTGGACATCATTCTCCCACATAATTTATCAATGTTGGCATAATAATGGCTGCATGCTCTTGTTCCTCTTCAGGGACACATCATCCCCTTAATTCTTCTCTTATTACTATGAATAGCCCTATCACTAAATTCTTGAGTTAAACTGTGATCCTGGCAAGTTTATCACATACCTATGTACCTACGTAACCCCTCCGCCCCCATACACACACACACATTTAAGGCTCACAGAGATGTGTTTACATCATTTTGAATTAAACAGAATCATTTTCTTAATTTATAAAGGGATGATAACTGTGTTAACATTCATAATACCAAGCTTTAATTTATTGAGTATATATACATTTATGCACTAACCTTTCCAGACAAGCCTTCAAGCATATCTAGATTTTCATAATGAAGAGCATAAAGTTCTTCATATAGAGTCTTCCTTAAATTCATGTAGTCTGTCACCAAAAGCAGCATGTAAGGATGGTCTGGAAGTCGTGATTATATATCATAAGGCATAAAATTAGAAAACTTTGTCTTTTAGCTAGTTTTACTTTGCTACTAAAAAGCTACCATCCTTTCATTCATCTCAACTTATCATTAATTCCAATTAGAACAAGCCCTTAAAAAATAATTTTCCAATTGTGTTATCTACTGTGTATTATAGCAACTGGGTTAGGCAATGAGGCTGAAGAGGTGTGTGTGTATGTGTGGGGGGGTGTTGTTTAATATTTATTCTCCTGAACCTACACAGAGGCTTGTGACTGTTCCAACCAAAAGCCGTGACAAAGGAGACTTTCTAGATTATTTTGTAAAATGGATGACTTTTGCCTAGCTTTCTCTCTTAACACAAAAACTTTTGGGACTTTGATCTGAAGTGCTAAAAGACAGGTCACCTAACTTGTACACCATTCTAGAGGGATCATGTGAAGAAATCACATACAATAGAGAGAAATCTGAGAAGTCCCAGCTCTTTGTGTCTTCCCAATCAAGAGTCAGACACATGAGCAAGGAAACCTTAAAGAAGACCCCAGCCATAGTCACCATTTGACTACAGTCTCCTTAGGGTCCCTAGGCCAGGATCATCCAGCTGAACTACTTTCAAATTCTTAATCTGCCAAAGTTTTTACAGGTAATAAATGTTTTGTCTGCTTGTTTTTATGTGTGTGTTTTGTTTTTGTTTTGTTCTAAGTTACTATGCTTTGGAATAATTTGTTATATAGCCAACATAACTGGAACATGAGCCAATTACTAATCAGGAAATGGAAGAAGAAAAAGATTCTCCAGAGATTTCTCAAAGTTATTGCTACCTAGATTAGAATTTCCTAAAATGCTTATTAAATCACTCTTTTCCACCCTGGATTTCACCTTAGATCTAAGGAATCAATATCTCTCTTTTTTTTTTTTTGCCCAAACTCTGTCCCTCTCCATCTGTCTCTCTCTCCTCTCTATCCCACCCACCTTTCTGCTTTAGACAAAAAAAAAAAAAAAATTGTGCACATTAAGTTTGAGGAGGTTTGCTTTCAAATCTCTTAGTTTCTTAAATTTCTTTTATTGCTATCCAAAAACAAAACACCTGATTTCAACTGGGTAGAAAAGGGAATTACATGAATCAAAGCCTTTAGAAAACATACTGAAATAATTGAAATATTATTAATTTATATAGAGAGTCAAAAGGTAGAAGTTCTATCAAGTTTTGTTTTAAGAAGTATATGAAAGGGAATGATAAGAACTTGTTCACCAAATATTCTAAAACTAGAACTCACACTGCCCTAATATAGTCTTAGACTTTGTACATATCTTTAAAGAGTATTTCTGTGTTTTTATCTTCTAAATAAAGAAAAATAATTCTCAGAAGTTACACAACTGGCTCTCGTTTATATAATGTATCACATATATGCAAATGAAAAAATGTGTAATAATACAATTATGCTTAATTTAAATATTTTCTAATTTCACTAAGACAAAGTGAATGCATACCTATAAACTTTTATTCTTAGATATTATAATATGAAGGAAAAAATTTCTAGTTACATACTTTCATGCAGTAAATAAATGAATATATTTCACATTTGTATATTAAAATATAGTTTGAAAATTTTATGAGCTCCAAAGAAAATATATTGATATTTTCAACATAAATTTCCAGCTTCATCTTTTACACAAAATATTTCTTCTTTCCTTCCAGTCTTCTGCATCAGTTTTCTCCCTTCAAAAATTTAGCTTTTTTTTTTTTTTTTTTAGGAAATAGAAATACAAATGATTAAAATTTCATTTAATAGTTATTCAACTGGAGGTATGTGTAAGACATATTTGGAAAAAGAAAGGAGAAAACTAAATTTTATTTGGAAAGTTAGAGGAAAATTTTTCTATTCTCATCGTAACCCTAAGTTTAAGATTTAGGGGTGAATGGCCCCAAATAAGGTGAAAAAAGAAAGGATGTCAGTTTGGAAAGAGATCAAATATGCAAGAGCTCAGCATGTGAAAGCTTACAATATGTGAGAGAATTACTTTCAGTTTGCCTGAGCATGAGAAACTTGTTGAGTAAAACTGAAATGATCAAAATGAAAAAAAAATGCAAAATGATAATTTTTCAAACAACTTCTTAATGCTTTTAGAAATTGTGAAAAACTGATGAACTTATGTTGTTATTCATTTTTTCATCAAGTTTTGCTCAACAAAATACGACAACAGTATTATCTAGTAGGGTGTAAATATATATAGACAAAATATTAAAACATATCACATGCTCAGATATTTGGAGGACTGAATAGAAAATAATTACACAGATAATATTTTCCAATTTTTTGTTGCAATGAGATTATTAAAGCAACTTTCAAAATAAAACGTTATTTCACAGCTAAAGAACTCAAAATTATTTTTCTTCAAATCAAGTGATGTTTTCTTCATGAAGATATCTTTATCAGACATTCATAAATACTTAGGGAAATCATATTCATTCAAAATGAAGAAATTACATAAAATATAAAACATTAAAATACTAAAAGTCAAAAAATCTATATGAATAATTATAGGTATGTTAATTTTTACATACTATATAATTTTATTTATGAAAGTTTTTGAAATGACAGCTATTTAGAATTAAAGGACACATAAGTGATGCCAGATGTTGGAGGCATTGAGGGAGAGAGAGAGTGAGTATTATACAAGGGTAGTGAAAAAGGTCCCTGTGGAGTTGGAAGTATTCAGTATCTTGACGACAGTGGTGGATGCATGAAACTACCAGGTGATACAACTAGGTAGGACATAATACATAGAAATACACATGCATAAATGAGTATAGAAAAAAAATGGGAAATTCTGAATCATTGTAGTGTAGCTATAATATATAATACTCTTTTGTCAACTATTACCATTGGATGAAATTGAAATTGTCTTTTGACTTGCAGTCTTGTTGAATAATGGTGCTGGGTCACCAGCTGCCCTCATATTTTGAAAGCATAAATGATTTTCCTACAGACCTTACTGGAAATGGACACAGGTTCGGAATGAAAGATGATATAATAAATTGGATCATTCAACCAAAAACCGTAGATCATCAGTTAGAATCTATTTTTTTTCTTACAACAGCATGTGAATCTACAAGTATCTCAATAAAAATTCCAATTAGAATGTAATACTAATAGAAGGATCCCAATTTTGTTTTTAAAATACATAGAAAACACCAGATGATTATTTAATTGTCTACTAAAAATAATTAAGAAAAATGTTATTTTTTAATCCTTTGGCTTTCTAACAATTTAGTTAAAAGTAGGAGAAACTTAAAATGTAAGTAAGCAAAGTAAGTACAATTGGCTAAAAAACAATTGAAAATATGATGTAAAAAAACAGAATATTTATCAGAAGTTTAAAAAAGCTTCTGAATTCACAAAATTATATAAACACATTGAAATGTTAAAGGAACTAACATGTTCAAAGCTACATGAAAAAGCAATGAACATAAAACATACCTCAAAAATGTTACCAATATATGGAAAAATCATTCTTGACAGACTTGTGGTCAGTCAATTTATTGTTTTAGTCAAAATTTTTTCAACCAACATCACATACTTATTTTACCAACTGGAGATTGAAAACGGTGGGCTATTTAAGGACAGAGACCCTAAGGAGCTAAGGGTTTGTGTTTTGTTCTGAGGTCATGACAATGTCTTAAAAATATTCTAATTAGTTTGTAATTAGATATATTTGGAAGAAAAAGACTTGAATGACACTGTGAATAACTGATTGTAAAAGTAGAAGTAGAAAAATGTAGAGACAACTATTGCCATAATCTGGCAGAGATGATGCCACATCAGCTGGGTGGTGTCAACAAGCTTAGTAAGGATGATATGTACAGGAAAACAGGAAAGGCACAGATTTGTGTTGTATCATAAAGTGGCTTAATAATATTAAATCGAATTCCTGCTCTTATGGAATTTCCGATCTGCTACCTGCTGCATCTATGCATAACACTCATATTGTTAGTTTGCTTTTGCCTAAATCTGGTCTAAAATAGAGTAGTATCTTTTGAGAAATGATTCAGCTTAAGAGATCCACATTGAGGAAGACAGCAGCCCTAAATTCCAACCTGGATTTAGTTTTGGGTAGACACCATGAGTTGATACTAGAAGTGAGTAATGACATAACTTTCTGGGTCTCAGTTTTTTTTTTAATTTTTATTTTTTAAATGAGAACTGATGTTACTTAATATATAGGAGAGTTTCAAGGATTAATCTGGAAACAAAGCAGCATGCATGACGAATTTAACTCATTCTTCAGTTAATGCTAATTCTTCCCATTTCTTAAAAATTTTTGTGATAGTTTAAATAGTATGTTACAAGTGTCCAATAATAAAAAACAAACTGAATATAAAATGGATTTGCTTATTTTAGTTGGATATATTAAAGATTATAATCAGTCTTTTATTAGAGGTTCCTTTATAAAGCTTCTCCAAACCTATATCCCTGGATTTTGATGCTTTTATTGGCTTGTTTCTATACAAAGAGTATTATTTGTAAGTTTTTTTTAAACTTCAGATATAATTGAAAAGTTTATAGAGAGATAATCAGGTATAAATTTATGCTCAGAAAAATATTACAAAATTAAAATGAGTCCTTGAGTCTGAAAATGAAGTTATTTTTAAGTTGTTAATTTTTTAACCAATCATAAAATCCATATGAGTATTTCTTCTTGTTCAATTTTTTAATGATCATAAAATCTATCATTTATAAAGATTACTTGAGTGAAATGAAGTCACAAACCAATAAAATTACTCAGAATTATTCAGTTTCTTTTAAAAATTTTTTTAAAGTTATCTCAACAAAATATATTTAAATCTCTCTTATATTCACTTCTAAAATAATGTCAAATATTTTACTAAAATATTTGGGAAATGAATATGAGAATATAAATGGTGGCAAATATTAGAATTTGGGGTACATTTATGTGATAGGAAACTATCTTTTGACTTGCAGTCTTGCTGCAGAATTGCACTGGGATTCTGAAAGTTTAAATGATTTTCCTACAGAATTTACTAGCAACTGATACATTTTTAGAATAAGAGATGATATTAGTTGGATATTAGACAAAAAAAAATATAGATCATGAGTCAGGAAATTGGAACACTTTTGGAAAAGGAAACATATGCTCAGTAATCCTTACAAGGAACAAAATCATAGATTTCTTAGATGTGCGTTTACCCCAAATCAACCAATAACCCTTTACAGTGCTCAAAGATGTTATCCTTTAAGATAACAGTCCTAAAAATGTGAGTGAGATACCAGGTGGGCATCCATGACACTTATGTAACATGGAATACAGTATGTCAGAAGATTAGTATGCTCCTAATATCTATCCATATTTATTATTCTTATTTTCTCATAACCAGACATTTAAGTGAAAACTATGTCTTGGATCTACTCTCATTCATCACATTAAAATTTGTTTAATAGCTTTAGGATACAACTTTTCCAGAAAGACTGTCTTTACAACATTTGACCCCATAAGTCTAGACTCCATGGGGATAAAGTCCGGAGATGTACTTAAGTAGCACTTTAAGCCCAGAGAGATTTGGCACATTCAACAAATAAAAAATGACTGTAAAACCATCTGTAAACATGAAGTGCCATATAAATGCTTATTAATAAGCATTTTCTTCAATTTATATTTAATTTTACTCCAAGATGCCTCTTAAAAATGCATTATGGTTTATTGTGTATAATGTCTTTCAAACAAATTGTATTCAAGACATTTTAGAGAGTTAAATACATGTCAGAGTGTGGCATAAATTATAGAAGGACACTTTCAATGGTAAATGAATTAGTGCATTCAGTCATAAGGCCAGAGAAAAATGGGTTGTGTAAGCGTCTGGTTTGAAATATCTAGACTCCCTGGAACCAACACTTCAAATCCCAGCAGGGCAGCTCTGTCCTTCATCCTTCTGAGATAAGAATCCATTCAGTTTACAGTCTGCTAGTTTTTTGAATGATCTTTTAGAACAGTGGGCATGTCTGCTCTGTGTGAACATTTTACCAAGTCAGGATGAGGGGAAAAAAAACATTCCAGAGAATTTAAGAAGAACTAAGTTATTTTTTTTTTTCATGTGGACAATATTTTAGTCATAATGAGAGGATGACTTAGAACACAGCACGAGTATAAGCTTGAGAAGTCTGGTCAAGGTTTGAAAACAGAAAAGTTAGTATCTCATCAGTTGTTACTACTGATTCCCACACCTGTTTTTAAATATGGGAAAACGGGTTTCAATATAACTATAGAGTTTATGGCAGTATGAAATTGACCTTCACTACATAGTTGATATTTTGGATCGCATTATGATTTTTTATTAAGCATTAAAATGATTTCTTAATGAAAAGCATTTATAATCTAGACAAAACTTTCAAGAGTTTAAATGTAAGGCAGAAGAATAGGGCCCCTGTAATGAAATAAAAGGGACACCAATCACATTTGAATGTGGCTCTTCTAAATATTTGTTTACGGTGATTCTGAGTGATGATTTTCAAATTTGTACAGTCTCCAGAAACCCCACTGAGTGTCAAGCATAATCTGTAAGAAAGAGGAATTCAAATAAGCAAATACAGAAAGCTCTGATGTTTCCCAGATAATGACTTGTGATGGATATTCCTAGATTCTTATTAGGGGAGTGCAGACACTTAGGATATAAATCAAAACTGGGAATAAGATAGAACCAGACTGCTGCTTTTTCACTGGGAATCATCCGACAATCTTGACAACAAATAAAGAGCTGGGATAATCTAAGTGTATTTTATATTTCACTGACTAGCTTTCAGACTGGTGAATGTGAAAACTTTTTAAGAAAAACTTTTTAAAATCTACCATTTGACATTTTACTTTTCTGTGATGCTGCTGGAAGTCTACCTCTTTGAGCACCCATTGTTTCTGAGCCTCTCTTCACTCTTTTGAAAGAATGGTAGAAAGAATTCAAAAGTGCTGATGAGGCATCATACAGAAGAGGTGAATCATCTGTGAATTTGTCTGGGGAGAAGAAATTTAACAGAAATAACAGAGAAGCACAAAACTAGCTTCTGGACTTTTATTAATACCTATTGACTATTATGCAGGTATGTGTACAGAAAATCTTGATGCAGTGGCACTATTGCTATCCAAGAAGAATCAAATTTTCTAGGCAATGGATAATATGCCCTTATTTTAATAGTTCCCTATATAAATTCTTATACTTTTTCCAAAATTAAGGTTCTTACCTAACAAGAATATTTACTAATCCACCTATCTTGTTTGGATCACTTCCTAAGGTTCTAACAGCATCCATGTGTCTATTTAATCATATCTCATAGCTTACCTAGCAGTCAATATCAACCTCATCATCTGTCTCTTTTTTGTATCTTTAGTGTGCTTGGAATTAATTGTAAGATACAGAATATGATAGAAATATAATATGTAGAATGGTTTCTTATTTTGGGGTACAGTTTTATTTTTTTTTAAAAATTCAAATGCTCGTATCAAAATGGACACATATTTTAAAGGAACTCTTAATACAAAACCAGCAACATACATTCATATTACATCTTAAGTAGAATAAACAGATCATGAATATGTATGTAGCTTGGGAAAGACTTGTATTACACACTTTGTATTGTTGAACCAAATAGTTATGCAAAGATAGTTTCATTTAAAATTACAAATGCCATATTTTAGTTTGTGTTCAACAGTTTTAATGCATATTGATAATGGAAGGGAATAGCTTCTATTTAAAAACAATACATTTAAGTTTGAAAAATGCCATTACAGCATATTTTAAAATGTTAAAATGGCTGGAATTGTGTTAGGGTAAGAGCTAGCAAAGGTCCAAATGCTGACTGATGTTTAAGAATGAGACATAATTGCCTCTTTTGAAGAGAATATACATCTAAATTTCAGTCTGATAATTCCTTATGCTCCAGTTTATGCATTCCTCCTATTTGTCCAGTATGACCTGTACATACAACAAAGTGCACAGGGAACTTTAAAGAGGTTATTATGGGTTGGGAGCAGAGTGACATATCTCTATTAAGAGTCATGTGAATACCAATTTCTATGACATTTCATGTCATTAGTCTTTTTAAAAAAGAATTTGTGGTCTTAATGTCTATATAATAGACATTTGAGGAAGCAAAAAGTATATTACAAGATGCATAAAGGGAATAAAGATCATGCCTATAAAATAGATAATACAAGGCACACCTATGTATTTTATTAAAATACAAGATGGTGAGGTACTAGTACCCTCACATTCTGTCCAGTAGGAAAACCATGGACTCAGAAATTAGATATGTAATTTCAAATTCAGTTGTGTGCCCTTGCTCAAATTTTTAATGCCTTTGAATTTCAATTTCTGTGTATGTTAAGTATTTGTTATGTAAGAGAATGTGAATGCAAGCTAGTCCCCAGAATTCCTCCTTTCTTGCCCTTTCACCTCAATGAGATGTCACTGGAGCCTGGGACATGTTAACATTATACATTTTCACCTGGAATTCATATTCCCTTTTTATCTCAATAAAACTACAATCTTTGCAAATGCTTTGCTGTTGCAAAATACTTTCCTCTCTTCACTAAAGTCTATAGGCAAAGTTATAAAAACAGTGTTTTATAATAAAACAGATATTTATGGAAATGTTCTGATAGGATTGGAAGTATTTTTACTTTTCTGAAAAAAAAATCTTCATTTTAATAATTGACATTAGTGTAAGCAGACAATCTAGGAATAACTGGTGGATGATTTTTTACACGTATATTATCCTGAAACATGAAGTAAGATTTTTCTTATCTCAACAATTTAATCATTTTTCCAATTAAGGGGAGGTTTCGGACTCAATAGATATACATATCAAGTAGCACAGTCCTGTTTCAGACTGGTACTTCTTGACTTTGATGCACAGCGGAGCCATCTGTGATGTTAACTTCGAAAAGGGGAGGCAGGACCTTGTGAAAGCACTTAGCTACTTTAAAGTTTTTTCTCCACAATCTGCAAAGATGACCATGAGGAGAAATGTTGCAGAGAAATACACATGCTACATTCTCTATTGTTTATAATGTATTCTTTTTTGCACCTATGTATACATTTTATATAATACATGTTAATGTATGTATAACACATGATGTATATGTGGATCATATATAGTGGCTATGTAACACATGTTGTTCAGGCATGAATCAAAGAGAAAAGGTCAATTTACTGCATTGTTGAGAAGGAGTGAAGCTATGAGACTTAAGATAGAGTACCAAACATAAACTCTGACAATTGAAGGAGAGTGTGAAGGGGATTATTACGTGGGAACGATAGAAGTATTTGCAATATTGGAAAGACGACATCTCAAACACAAGAAACCACAAGAAGTGCTCTTTAGTAGGGAAGAGACTAGCAAGTCACTAAATAATACTTTCAAACTTAGCTGTTACACTGGAAAAGAAAGGCATTCTAAATATGAAGTTTGGAATAGGAAAAAAAAGGGTAAGGGAACATTATCAGCATCATTACCAATTTCCTCTAGAAGAGGCCCTGGAAACAGTTTGGTATACGTATATATTAGAATTAGGATTTCAGAAATAAAATGAAGAGTCAAAATGGTAGAGGTCTTGAATTCAGGTTGTGAATGTGGGAAAGAAAAAATAAAAAAGAGGATTCAAAATATGCTATTAAATATATTAGCAATGATCAGGTTTTTATTAGACATCTATCCAGTGTGATGTCAAAGTCTTGGACATATTTGTGAATCAGAAAGATAGTGGTCCAGTGACTTGGGAAGCTAAGCCAGGAGGACCACAAGTTCAAAGCTAGCTTTAGTAATTTAGGCCCTAAGCAACTTATTGAGACACTGTCTCAAAATAAAAAAAAAAAAATTAAAAAGCTGAGGATATAGCTCAGTGGTTAAAAGCCTTTGTATTCAATCTCTGGTGCCAAAAATAAATAAATAAATAAGAAAGAAATATAGAGGAATTAGAAGATAATGGAGTTACACAGTGACTCAGGACTAAAGCAGCAGGTGAACAGCTTCTCAGTGAGATGAATAAAAGAGGGATTTTACTAAAATTCAATATTGGTCATTCAAAGTAACTTAGGGACTCAGAAATTTGGGTACAATAAGCAAAGAAGAAAGAATTCATTGGAGCCCACCCAGCCGCCACACCAGTGCAGAAAAGTGGCCATAGCAATGCCTATTCGCCATAGAAGGAGAGAGAACAAAGAATTGGTAGACCTAAGATCAAAAAAGCTGCCTAAACTTAGCTGATCCAGAGACTGCATTTTATAATGGTGCTTGAAAACTCACTCTGTATCTCATCTGGCCAAAGAGAGCTGAGGTAGGTGCCATCTTGGGGTCATCTTGTTGCAGAGAGGACTCCTTTCAGGAGATCGGAGCAAACTGTGCCACAGTATCCAGCAGAGCCCAACCCAGTGACTGAGTGTTGCCCAGCAGAATGTGAGTGAAACAAGAGCAGAGAAATTGTACCCAGGGAGATTACAGTCGGAAGGGTGAGGAGAGACTGACTTGCTTCTCCTTTGTGTCTGGTGGCTCATGTAACCAGCTAAGGCTGGCCAGGAGTCTGAGTGGGCAAGGGTGAATACACCCAGGGACTAAACTCAGGAAAGCTGGGCTTCTGAACAGCAGTGAGTGGAGGATCACGCCTGCTCTATGACTGGATTTCTCTGGAGGTTCCTGAAAACTAGACTCTCCATGAAATTAGCTACTCTCTAGTTCTAAGGGTGGCTGATCTAGTCTCTCCAAAGCAGGTGCCACCCAACAAAGCCCCTGAGTCTTGCTTATAATCCCCACCTTCTGGAACTTCTTTCAAAGAACACTGCAGAAACTGTACCTGGGGTGCACTGATCTGGTCATAATGGACAAAACACCAACCGACAGTACTTCCTGACACATCTCACTCACACTGGTGAGAAGGGAAGCCGAGTCTTAAATCAAACTGCATATACTTTAGGCCATTCCTACTGGCATCCCAGAGAGCAGCACAAAACAGGAAGGGGTTAACATCTGCTCCCTCTTGCTCTCTCTAACAGCACATAATTCAAGAAGAATTGGAAAGAAAGACTGCTGCACCTAGATAGCGACCTCCCAATCTAGTCAACTATTTTGACCACCTCAGTGGAGATGGTTCCTTCATTCTTCACTAAGATTTTCTTTTCGTTCCTTCCCCCCCCCTCTTTCAATTCCTGTGCTGATTGGTTCATATTAACATACTATTATTTGTGTATTTTTGTCACATCTTTAGCATTTTGAAAGCAAAAAGTAGTTATTTTTCCCTTGCCTTGACTTTGAGGGTTCAGATTTTGGGAATTGTACATTTTGATTTGATTTTGTATTATTTTTATTTGTTTAATTCTTGTTTTCCTCTTGCTCTTCCCTCCCCTGCTAATACACAAATTCTATTATTCTTTTTTCCTCCCTCCCAATACTTTTCTTTTTCTGTTTTTCCCACCTGTCATATAAACACCACCTGCTGCATCTTTTCTACATTCTCTCTGTTCATGTTTTTAAAAAGTGTAGCCATCTTTATTGATTGATTCTGTGGCTGTTTCTTTTTTGTTAATTTTTAAATTTGTTTTAATGTTATACGTAATAATAAAATGCACTTTGATACATCATATATAATGGAGTATAATTTCTGATTGTTTTGGTTGTACATGATGTAGAATCACACTGGTAATATAGTTATAAATGTACATAGGTAATAATGTCTCCCCTCCAGAACTACCATTTGACCCAGCTATCCCACTTCTCAGTTTATATCCAAAGGACTTAAAAGCAGCATATTATAGTGATGTAGCCATATCAATGTTTACAGCTGCTCAATTTACAGTAGCTAAACAATGAAACCAACCTAGGTGTGATCCAACAGATGAATGGATAAAAAAATGTGATATACATATATGATGGAATATTACTCAGCCTTAAAGAAGAATGAAATTATGGCACTTGCCAGTAAATGGCTGGAGCTGAAGAATATCATGCTAAAAGAAATAAGCCAACCCCCCCAAAACCAATAGACCAATGTTTTCTCTGATATGTGGATTCTAACTCTGTTCACTTTTGAAATTATAAATTCTTTTCTAACTTTCTTTTCCCTAATTAACTGTATTTATACCATATTTCAGAACCAAGTGGCTTATAAAACTCCTTTCTGCATCATTAATGATGATGTAATCATTACTGTTATGTACCACTCAGTTGACACATGATGTTTGTTATAAAACCAGATCTACTGCGTGGTTACTATTTTTATGCTTGACAATTGCTGAACCCACCATTCCTGTTTTTTGGTGATATTAATATTGATGATGTCATAGTAGAAAATTGGTACTTATTTATTTAAGATTTACTTTTTAGTTGTAGTTGGACACAATACTTTTATTTATTTTTATGTGGTGCTGATTAAACCCAGGGCCTCTCATGTGCTTGGCAAGAGCTCTACCACTGATCCACAACCCCAGCCCTGGGTATTTACATTAATACCACGTATTTTTTGCAATAGTTGTTACTGAGGCTTGCTTACTAAACCCCACCTACAGGAACTCTCCTCAGAGAATATGGCAAAAGTGTATCCTGGGAGTGTACCAATCTGATCCAACAACATAGTAGATACCTGCTGTCAAATTTCTGATGTAGTTCTGTTTATTTTTAATTTTTTTTTATTGTTGGTACTGTGCTTAAATGCTGACCCCACCATTCCTATTTAGGAGGCAAAATTGTATTAACAGATATCAAAGTATTCACCAAATGTTTAATATAAAGCTGTACATTTGTAATTGACATTATTGCCACTTCTGACTTCCCTCTCCCTTTAAGAGGCCTGGAAAGAGATTAGAACAGTTCAAGATTACAGAGTAGAGATCCAGCAACTGTGAGATACATTTCAATTAAGCAACAATGAATTATACTTCATACGTAATCTACAACCTCAGAGCCCTGACATTACTCCACCTCAAAGAAGTAAGGAGACAAAAGCCCCAAACCAACAAAAAGGAGGACCAAAGGAGGAATAATCCAAGCGGGACCTCAGATCCCACCCTTTGGCATCTACTCATACATCAAAAACAGAATCCCAGGACAAGTAAGATAATTACGTACAAAAGGAAATACATAAAAATGAGATAAGGGAGTCCACTGAAACTTATGTGCTCGTTCGAGGCTTCTGAAAATATGAGGAAACAAGCAAAAAATTCTTCCCCCAGAATTCACAATCCCCTAACAAAGGATCTCACTGATAGTGAGTTGGATGAAATCGCAAAGAAAGATTATTTAAAAAAAAAACAACCTTATTATTAGAATGTTTTACAAACCAAAAGAAGATCTAAGGAAAAAATTAAGAGAGCAATTACAGGAGATGAAAGACCACTTAAGAAAATAAAAAATAGTGAAAAGAAACCAAGCATAACTCCTAGAAATGAAAGACACGATAAATCTAATTTAAAAATTCACTTGAAGGCATCACTAACAGATTAGATTGCATAGAAAATAGAATCTCATCCCTTAAAAACAGAAATTTAGGCCCTGAAGACAGGGTATATAATCTTGAGTACACAGAAAATAATAAAGGCGAAAAAATTATAGAAAATGACCACAATATACAAGAACTCTGGAATAAAATTAGAAGACCAAACCTGAGAGCCATTGGGACAGAAGATAACATGGAGGTACAAACTAATGACCTAAAGAATATTTAAAATGAGGTAGTTACAGAAAACTTTTTCAATATTAAGAAATGAGATATCCTCATACAGCAGGCTTACAGGACTCTCAATAGACCTATTCAAATGAGAAGCTTGCTAACACATACTGCAATCAAAATGCCTAACATAAAAAAAATAAGAATAGAATATTAAAAGCTACAAGAGAGAAACACCAGGTTACATTTAGAGGCAAACCAACAAAGCTTACTTCTGATTTCTCAATTTGGACCTTAAAATCAAGGAAGGCCCATAATGGGATATTCCAAGCCCCCAAAGATAACACTTACCCACCAAGGTTACTATACCCAGAAAAGCTCAGTTTCAAATTCTAGGGGGGGGAGATAAAAATTTTCTAACATAAGAATAAACTAAAAGAATTCATGAACACCAAGCCAGCACTAAAATGAATATTGGAAGATAAACTTTACACAAAGGAACTAAAAAAAATCCCCCAAATTCCCAAATAGAGGTAATTTGATAGAAGAATAACCTGCTAAATGAGATCAAGGCAGGATAAAATACAGCAAAAAAAAAATGGCAGGAAAATATAAACACATATCTATACTAATGCTGAGTATTATTAGTTGAACAGATCATAAACAATAATGAACTATATTGCTATTTATAAGCGACTCGTTTTCAATATAGTCTAAAAATGGCATAATATAGTGACATAGACACATCAATGTTTACAGCAGCACAATTCACAATAGTTAACTTATAAAATCAACCCAGATTACTATCAATAGATAAATGGATTAAGAACCTGTAGTATATATTTACAATGGAGCTCTACTCAACCATTAAAAAGAATGAAATTATGGCATTTGCCAATAAATGGATAGAAACATAGAATATCATGCTAACTGAAGTTTGCCAAACTCAGAAACTATTTTCTCTTGTATGCAGAAGTTAGAGTAAAATAAAGGAAAAGAGGGAGGGAAATATAGGATAACATCAAAATATAGGTAAGATCATTATTGTAGACAGATCAAAAGAAAAAGTGGAAATCTATGGGTAAGGGGAGGCAATGCAGAGTGAATTCTTAAAGAAAAACGTGCACATGTAAATATACAACAGGGAACTTCATCCTTATGCATAGGAAGAAACAACCAATAAAATATAAGTTAATGTATTAGCAAAAAGGTGTGTAGTAGAGTTGAGATAGCAGAATGAGAGAGGGGAGGAAGTTATGGAGGGAAAAGGAGCATTAATGAACTGAAACTAAATTCCATGGGTGAGTTTGTTGGGATGAATCCAACCACTATATAACTATAAAGTGCTTGCCTGGCATGTGTGAGGCCCTGGGTTCGAATCTCAGCACCATGTATAAATAAAATAAAGGCCCATCAACAACTAAAAAATATTTAAAAAAAATAAAAAATAAAGCTCTAATAATAATAAAAAATAGTGACATTGAAATTCTAAAAGATAGTAACATTGAAATTTTATCTGACCTTGTTAGCGCAATAAAATCTATTCTAGTCAGTGAAACTTGACCTTAAGTTTTAGATATTAAAATAACTTTTTTAATTCTTGAAAATTGGAAACTAAAACATTCAACTGTTTGCAAAACCATTATTGCAAATGGATGTTTCTGGAATTTTGTAATTGTATATCAGTGCACAGAATGATCATTTTTGCATGCAGTAATCGATGTGTTCAATTCTGAAAAAAAATTGGGCACCTATAAACATATGAACAAGAAGCAATGAAGTACAGTAGTTAATAATTTTTTGCCTTGGAGCTAGTCATCCATGGAATCAACTCAAAATCTGAGTATTAGTCGTGATTTCTTAAAATGATTTGTTTTGTCTTTCTGAGCCTTAATTTTCTTATCTCAAAAATATGGATTATTATCTATTTCACTATGTTGTTAAAAGGCAAAAATGGAACAATATTATTAATGCATTAGATTTTGTGAAGTTGGCTATATAAATAATCCTAACAAAATCTTTAAAGTTTAAGATATACTTACATTATCATTTCTTTTCCCAGTGGAAAATCAGACAAGGCTCTGCTTCTTTACATAGATGTATGTATATGTGAGTCTACATGTTTATAAATATTCATGTTTATATATATGCAACTTTGTATACACCCATGTGCATGTGAATTTCTGTAAATATACATGCTTATATTAAAAAAGAGCAGAAAGTTCTAAAGGACGTGTTTACAGATACATGGTGAAACAGAGCACATATCTACTAGTGTAAAATTTATAGTGCAATACATTGGGGGCCAACTGTTGCTCCTGGGGCAACACAGACATTACAGCTTACATTAAGTGTTAACATTTCTAGTCTTGAGATTACATATTTTCAGATCCTGAGAATTAAGACCTCAGAACATATAAACTTGAATTATTCAGGCAGTGAAATGGTGATCCTTTTTAATACATATTCACTTTAATATGCAGATATATGATCATTTCTAAAAAAGAATTTCTGAGACAAAATTCCACAAATGAGAATTATAGTCAGACATGTATCATTACCTTTGGTATAGTTAAACTTCACTTAATATCCATTTCTGTATACGTAAAACAGATACTTCAACTCACCAAATCTTCTAAGCATGACATAGTTTATAAAATGAACTACTGTACAGAAGAGAAATTAAAGATTAAAATGCTGTAAAATACTGGATGATATTGTTATATTATTGTGAAAGATATAATATCAAGATCACAGATTCACTAAACTTGTACAAGTATAACTTCCTGCCAAGTGCCAATAAAACATCATAAACAGAAAGCATTAGCCATGAAGAAAGAACAGGCAAAATGGTTAAATATTTCTATTTCAAAAGGATATTGGGAAAATTGAAAAGGTTTCCAAGTACAGCCATAAAAATAAAATTTGAAATGGAAAATATGTCTCATGAAGACAGGAGAAGAAAACTGAGTAGGTTCTGTCTATAAAACAGAAAAATAAGAACTAGTTTAGCTTCAAGATATAAAGAAAGTGTATCAAAGGTAGGCTATTATTTTGCATGTCCTATTTTAAAAAGGGGATTTTCGTAAAGTAAAAAAAGCTTCATATATATATATATATAAAAGTTCATTCATAACAGGACAATACTAGAGAGAGTAATTATAGAAAATAATCCAACTTCTCTCTCTCCCCCTCCTTTTCTCCCTCCCTCTCTCCCTCCCTCTTTCCCTCTCTCCCTCCCTCTCTCTCTCTCTCCATTTCTATTTATTTCTAGTCTCTAGGTGTATGCTTTGGATTATGTGTTTGAAAGTCAAAACCTAGGCCAATTTCTCCTTGGAATCCTTTTCAGTTGTATAATTTTTAGGAAAAAAAGTAAAATTGCTCATTTTTATATAATGCCTTTTTTACTAAATCATCAAGGTAATTGATAATTTATCATTTCCAATAACTACCCACAATTATCATAAGTTCTTTGATGGATTTTGGTGTGGGACAAAATATTTGAATATTTCACTAGTTTTTCTATGAGTGTATTTAAGGTTATGAGGCAAAATGAAGTCATGCAGAAAAATCCTTTCAAAAGATAGAAGTATCTATATTAGAAATATTTTAAAGTGAAATTAAAAGAGTGAAGAGTATCCAAAAATATAGTAAATATTGTTTCAATAATTTGGCCAGTTTCTTTAAATGTGGAGAGAGAATTCAATAGAATCTAAAACATGGTTAGAATAGAATATTCTTTGAGTATAAAGTCATTCAGCTCTCAAATTGTGATTTCTTTTTAATCACATATGATAATATTTTCCAAATTTGAAATTCAAAATTATCTTATTCTGTCTTGATTGACATAAGATAGTCAACTGGCAGAGAATGCAGTTAAGGCAACCAATTAATTTGAGGAATTTTCATTTCAATAATGACCTTGAGCCTCTGCTGCCTGGAATGTCCTCAGATCATGTTGTGGGTCTCTAGTAAAGATCTATTGTCAAATCAATTTTGAAAACCATGGACCATCTGATCCTTCTCTTGAAATTAACTAGTGAAAGTAGGTCAGCACACCTTCAAATGACACAATGAATTATTATGTTCTCAATGACCCAGGAAGGAAAGCACTGGTGATTGATGGGAGGTGATATTTAAATGAGATTGAACCTTTCCAGGATTAAACATGTAGCAATGGCCACGAAAACTAACATAAACTTAAATCTCTTAAAACAATTTCCTTTTTCACTTTAACCAGATATAGAGTCACAATCTATACTACTACTACAATTCTGGGAAAATATATATATTTAGATTAATGTTTTACTATTTGAAAGAAAATTTGGCTGTGGTTATAGCAGATTTTTTTTTCATTTTTTATTACTGTGTAGAAAAAATATACAAAATGATTCATCATATATTAATGATGTCATTTGTTTTTCATCATGATAGTTCAGCTAAAGTTTAAAAGATACAGTCAAAGATGACTAATTTGATTATAGGAATTTTATTTTACTAAAAGGAAATGAATATTATTTGGGTCATGGTTCCATTCTGTATATAAAAAATAAAACCAACAAATAAATAGGTAAACTGCCTCCCTCAAGAAAAAAAAATCCTCAATATTTCTCATTTGTTTGATATTTTAGGTAGTTACTGTATTTTATATGAAGACTGAGAGTTGTATTCTTTTAAATTTATAATCTATTGACTATACACATCCATACAGTTAAGTTTTAACTCAGAGCTTTATATTTACACCTTTTATAAAAAATATAAATCATAATATGCATTATTGTAAGTACTATAAAGTATTATTAAGTAATCCTTTATGTTAAATCCTTAAATATTGTTATTCAGTTAGCTATGAGGACTTCAAGGTGGTAATGCAGTGTATTTTATTTATTAATACACAGCATTGAGTTTTCTTTGCAAATTTTTCTAAATTCATTAACATGTCAATCATGATATTTAATGAGTCTTTGAGTAGTACTTAACCTGTTATCATGACTCTGTGTATCACAAGGTGAGAAAGAATCAATATAGCCATTGGACTTATGCTGATAGTATAAATAACTATACTATCTTTGAAAGGGACAGCCTGTGTTCAGAAGACACATTCCTTAAGCATCAAATTCCATGTTTTTGTGCCTAGTGGAGTAATGCATTTTCCATTCTATTTCCAGAGATTCCTTAATAACAAACCGCCTAAGTTAGATGTAGAAAAATCACCTCTCAGTGTGCTTAGAATTCCATCACATTCACTTATATATTCACACATTTCTATCATCTTTGGATTTGGGGGTTTCTTGAGTTTTAACATTAGTATGTTAGCATTCTTAGGATAGGGCAAGGATTTCAGAAGAGAATAAATCCTCTTTCTAGCATCTTTCACTTCCTACTTTAAAAAAGACCCAGGCTGCCAAAGGAACTCCCCATTCAGCCTTGCTTTGTACTCAGCAAAGTTCCTGCCAATAAGATCTGTGAGATGCTGGAGGGTGTCATAAAGCACCCTGTGGAGTGCTTTCTCTCCAGAGAGCTTAAAGAAAAATGTAGCTCTTATCTTTATAGTCTTGCTGGGTCAGAGGGCAAAAAGAGAGGGGAAAGAAGCACTCAAACTCTCCGGAAAAGAAACAGAGAAAGAGGAATGAGTGATGGAACAGGGCTTTTCATGTGATAACCTGATACCATAGATACTTGGGATTAGGCATCAAATTTTAATTATCTGTCTGGAGTAAGAGGAATTATTCTGAAACGTTTAAATATGGAAGTTGGGATATAGAAATAGATTTTTAAAAAATCATTTTCAAAAGAAAAGGAATTCTTATTGGGCAGTTTCTAATGATCTAGGAATCCAGGAAATGTAGCCATAAACACATGCAACCTAACAATAGTAAAATACTTAAATGACATTTGAAAGTAATATTATCAGAGCTGTGACCGGCCATGCATAGCTAATTATGAGAAATATTCAAAGATGAAAGAGTAGAAGTTTACCTTTTTAAGTTAAATCAGAGGTTCCACTGGGAGGGAACAGGACAGGTCTATGAACATCAAGGGTCAAATCCTGAAGACTACAAACTGAAATTGTTAAACTTACAACATACTTTTGTTAAGATCATATGTGTTTTAAATCTATTTCAGTAAATTCCCTCTACTTTAATTTTGTACAGCAAAATTAAAGATGAGAGAAAGAATGTTAAAAGCAGTGAGCCAAAGTCAACACCTTTGCTGTCCAAAGTATCAGAGAGAACCCAGTGAAGGAGAACAGAGTTCATGTGCTCCAGGACCCCTGTGACTGCACAAAGGTGAAACAGTAGACATAGAACTAGAAAGATGTCCTCAGGGATAAATGTGCTGTGTGAATCTTCTGCTAGTGTAGACAGAGGGACGTGTACTTGGAGTGTACAAACTCTGATACCATTTACACTTTTTCCTTACATTCTATTGTGTGAGGACCATTATAATGCCAAGTTTTGTTTTTGTATTTGCATGGTATATTCTCTTCCTACTCTTGATTTTCATTTTTTGCATTGTTAAGTTGTAAGTGCATCTTACAAATAGCATGTATCTGGATTTTTGTCCTTAAAATTAAATTTAAAAAAGTTTCCATTTTTAATGGAGAAAAAATAAAAATAACCATGACATCAGCAGATATTAGGGGATGAGATTAATGCCAGGCACGCAAGCAGATTAAAAGAATGAATCATAGATGGTGAATCAGAGCTAGAAATGACTCATATGTGAGAGAGGTAAGATTTATCAATGAGAGATTGTGCTTGTAGTTAGTTATATTTGGAATTTGGATTAAAGGATCTATAAACTATGCAGTTTGCTCCATTTTCTACGTGTAACTACTCTCAACTTATAGTTCTTTATAACGTGATATTAAAGAATGACATTGTGTTCATTTGGTACCCATAGTAGTCTCAGCAGTGTCAATATAATGCATTTTTTAGTGTCTTGATGAAGCCTACTTTGTCATAGAAGTGTTCAGAAAATCTATTCTTCACTGTTACTGACAGACATGTAGGGTTCAAAAAAAAAAAAAAAACCAATACTCTTTTAAGAATGGCAGTTAAGCTAATAATGAGGCAAAACCAAGACCTGGGTTAACTACAGTGTTTTAAATTGTTGTATAAAAAATCAGTAACTTAATACAGCATAAATCTATTACCTCCCTGTCAGTGTGGGTCAGGAAATCAGGGATGGTTTGGCTGACTTCTCCACTCAGTTTCTAATAGGCTAGACCATGGTGTCACTCAGGACTACAGTTTTCATTTGAAGCATGGGGTCCTCTTCCAAGTGCACTAGGTAGAAGTAGAATTCCATCCTTACTAGTGATATGATGATGATCCTTAGACCCTACCAGTGTTCATAGTTTTCTGCCATGTGGTCTTCTCCACAGCACACTGTTTTGTTTGTTTAAGGCTATAGGTGAACATCTCTGCTTGGAATCTGTCATTCAGGCAAGGCTTGGACTCTTTTAAAGGGCTTGATGGAGCCCACCAGCATAGTCTTTGTTTGGTAGAATTTAAAGACAATTGGATTAGGGACCTTAATTACATCTGTGAAATCCTTTCACCTTTGCCATGGTAACATAATCTAATCACAGGAGGCAAATCTCATCATATCCACATGTCTTGCCAGTATTTAGGGGCTGGGATCTTTGAGTCTCTCGTAGAATTTTGCCTATGGGGTTACAACGTCATATAATATGTGTTGTACAGTAGGATTACAGAAAGTTTTGGTCACCTCTCACACTTCTTTTCCTTCATTTCTATACAGGGGAATTAATTATTTAGTTTCATGTTATTGTAAGTATTAGACAAGGTAGTGACTGTAAAGTATTTGTTAGAGTGCTTGCACATACTAAGTGATAACTAGTAATTTGTTAAAAGAAAATAGAGAATTTCGAATAGTTACTGGCACCTAATAAGCACCCAAGAATATTAGTGATATTATTTTAAAGTTATTATTCTCTTCTGAAATGTAATGTCTGTCAAAAGCAGAAAGGGATCTTTAGTCTTATGTCATTTTTGTAGTTATAAGATGTAAAATATATTACACATTTACTTTCATATTAATACTGTAATTTTTACAAATAAAATATCTGAAATTAGTACAATATCTATATTTTTAATTTTTTCTATCTCAATAACATCATGATAATTAAAAACTATGTGTTTGAAGAACTGATTAATTTCAGATAATGATTTTCTGGTACACAAGAGACACGGGGAAGATTTTAGTATAATTAGACTTTGAATGCCAAGGTCATGATCAATAAGAGTTAAAGGACCATTTCCAAAAGCTTTCTTCATGGAATTTATACAGACAGATTTTTCTTTTAAAAAAGTCAAACCTCATTGTTAAAAAATATATCTGATGGGATTATTTGCTGATGGCTCCATTACTTTAACTTCAATCAGTATTTTACGAGAAAAAAAGACCAATTTTCAAGCAAAAGAGAAATTTTAGTTTCAATTTGACAGGCATCAGTTTAATTAATAATCAACCAAATGGCATTCAAATTTGCTTCAGATGGTAAGTTTAATGACATCTATTGATTTTGTATTATTACACTGAATATTGTCATTCCTGTATGGCATGCTTCAGGTAGGATTTCAGTATGCCATCTCACACAAAGTTTCTTTTTGAAATGCTTTATATCAAATGAATAAAATTTCATACTACTATAGTATGTCCAGCTTTCTTCGTATAAGCAGTGCATAATATTATATATATTTATGCATATATATGTATAGAACTATTTCTTCAATACAGTCTATAGTGATTAATAAATTCTTCTTTGATATTAGACTGTAGCCATCAGCTTCTACTAAGTACACTCTAGAACACAATATGGCTTTCATACATGATGAATAAGATTAGAAGGGCCTAGAAGTATGACATTCAAAGGAGCCTTAAATAGTGCACTAAAGAATATGGACCTATTCTTCAGGCAATGAGAAGTTTTGATAATACCATGTGGCCGCCCACCAAATACTTTTGAAACATTTTTTTCTTTTCTCTTTTCCTCATATGCCATACCCCCTAGCAAATCATATTGACTCTATTTTGAAGAAATAACTAACATCTGATCTCACTGTAACTGTCAATCTCCAAATAGGGTACCATCATTTTCCACTTTAGTTGAATGAATTTCCAGGGTTTTTTTTTTTTTTTTATTTCTTCATCTACCCACTTCCAATCTATCCTCCACATAGAAACCATATGATTCTAAGAAAATATTGAATACCAAAATTCCTTTCTTTAATATTCTCTTTACATCTAAAAAGTGCACAACAATAACAAATGAGTAAACATTGGAATAAAACATTTTATCACAATAAAATAAGGAAAGTGCCAGAACCAGAATTTGTACATTAGGAAGGAAATAGTGAAGTAGGGTGCTAGATGCAATAAAAGACAAGATAGTCTGAGATGTGCCTTCTTTGACAGCTGGAGGATTATGAATTTCTCTAAACTTAAAAGACATTCTTAAGGACTATTTAATAGAAGATAATATCTAGAAGTATAGATATCTCAGAAAAAAATAGCAAGTATCTTTGCAGAGAATCGGTTTAGCTCTGAAGAAAGGAAAGGATGGTGAAGATTATGGAGGAGACAGGCTAACCTGACATTATTTCTATCTACAGCCTATCTTCCTAGCTAAAAATAATGAAATAAGAAGGTGGTAATCTCTCACAAGGTGGAGAACTTTTGCTACACTAAACTCTTACATAACAGAATGGTAGGATTGCATTCACAGAGAAAGTTCCAGGAACATAGTGACAGTAAGTTGCAAACTGGGCCTCTCAAAACTTCTATAAAATACACCTATGTGTAATTTTCCCATTAGTACCATAATCAATCAATACAATTTAGCCCTCACTATAACAAAAATATCTCAATTTTAAAAGTGTGGCGGAACTTGATGAGGTTTTCTTGGTTGAAACCAAGGTGTTGACAGAGATACATCCTTTGGATGAAAGCATCCACCTCCAAACTTATTCAGTTTGTTGGCTGTGTCAATGTAAAATAATGACTGTTTTAAAGAAAGAAAGAAATAGTTTATTATGAACCAAGTATGAAAAATCATGGCCCAGCAAGATGGACTAAAGTTATGCTGGATGGCATGTTTTACTGTGGAAGAGGTTACATGGACTTTTATAGCCACATAAAAAATGAAAGTCATGAATCAATACATTTGCATTGGTGGGAGAACCAGGTAGGTGGGCTATAGCAAGGTGGGAAAATCTCTTCCGTAGTTTTCAGATGTCATCTTATTACACTTCTGGTATTAGGGTTGGTGGAAGTTAGAGGTCTGATAAACTTAGCTTAGTACATCCCAAGAAGAATATTGATCAATTAGGAGAATGTTAGGTCAGATACAAAATTTAAGGTAATGTTACTAAAAGGCCTAAGATAGCTCAATATAATTTTGGCTCTTAATCTGCAACATTCCATCTCTCCATAGCCACGATGATCTAGTCACTCAAGATTAAGCAGTCTGTAGGATTCCTAACATACAAGAAGATTCTTCAGAGAGCTTTCATTCCCAGCTGAATTCAGGTCTTTGTCATTTTCGGAGACTCCTATTTCCCTCCTGGCTTCCAGCCTGGGTCTGGTCTGTACTCTTTGAGGCTGCTTTCAGTTTCATAGCAAATAGTCAGTAAGACCTTTCAATTTCTTGCTTTGCATGTTTCCCCTTCCAACAAAAAGATAAAGTTCCTTTTACATGAAGTCTGACTGCAACAGTGGAAAGTGCTCTGCTTTTCAGGACTTCTGTCATTAGATTAGGTCTGTATAAATAAGCCATAATACTATAGCTATTTTAAATGCAGAAAATTTGTATTAGCACAGTTCTTTCTGTCATGTGATGCAACATATTCACAGGTCCCATATATTATAATGGGCATGACCGAACATCTTTGGAGTATCATTCTGCCCACCACAATCAGAATGAGTAATAACAATTATGCAAATTTAAATAGAAAGCAAAAGAAGAGGAGAAATCAGAAGGAAAAGGAAATGCAAGCAGAATGGAGAGAAAGGAAAGAAACGGAACACAAGGAAATAGGCCAAGGTTCGGAAAACAAAGCTTCTTTGTGGTTTCATAAAGTTGGTCAATAATGATCTCTCTCTTTAAAGAAGAAAAACAAAAAAAGAGGATAAGTGGATTGAAAATATCATAAGACAACAAAGCAAAATGAAAAAGAAGCTTGATGGAGTTTAACCAAGGAATTTTTTTTAAAAAAATTAAGTATTAAAAAATTTAAGTATTAAAAATTTAAAAATTAAAGTATCTTCAGTTATATGAATAAAAAATCGTCATGGCTGAAAGCACATAAAGTAGCATCAAGAAGAGGCTTAAGAAAATCCTTTAAAGCAAAATAAACAAAAACATTTAAGTAATTTTAGGAAATATTGTGAATAAAAATTGAAAAATTTAAATACCATTTTGATATAACTAGATATTTGGAAGATCAGAAAAAAAGTAACTTAAAAATATTTGTGAACAACCAATAAAAAAAACACTGAAAAAAAAAGAAAAAAAATATAATAGAAGAATTTAAAAAAACAAAACATGTAAATAGATTATGGTAAAACCAATTTTAGAAGAAATTGCAAGTGTCCCCAAAGTGAGGTTAATTTGGATGAAGGGTAAAGAGAGAGTTGTCAGATGTGTTAAATGGCTGTGCCCATATTATCATCTCATATTTCACAACAAATAGTCAGTAAGACCTAAAATGAAAACATATTCCTTTAGAAGAAATGATTTTAAACTTATTATTTTCAGTCATTTTTAAATATAGAGGAATAAGAAATTTTTTAAAATAGTCTCCATAGCAGATTCAAAAATGAAATATTTTACTGAAATTTCAGTAAGTACTTAATGGTCAGTTTAGGTTATTTTTTTGAATAAGGTAAATATATATACTTTATATTTATTTGTATATTTGCATTTATTAGAGGTTTATGATGTATCTGTCTAACCTTCCTCCTACCTAAATATGTGTGAGAGGTGATTGTACACGTGCTAATCTTCGCTGTAGTCAATCCTGGTTGATGGAACTTTTGATGGATGTAAAACTTTCTGTTTTCAGACTATTTGTTGCAATTACAATATAAGCAGATGTACATTCATTTAACAAATAAATATATAACTGAATTTCATTTTTAAAGTTCCATTGAGCTTCCTAATTTACCTCCTGTGAAGGCAAGCTGTAAAATCTGTTCAGCACTCAACAGACCTTTTGCATGTTAGGCCTCAGGTTTGGACTTCCCTGAGGACTGCATTAGCATGTATTTGCAACTGTGAGCCCTGATTTTGCTTCTGAACTGGGACAATTTCAGTATCAGGAGCTTCCTTGAAGTAGAATGACTCTAAGATAGTTACTGGCAATCTGGATGTTGGTAAGAATGAACAGCTTTGTACAGACTTTTTATACTTATTTCATGTGAACTGCTTTGGTTATAATTCCTAATAGTTCCCAAATGTCTATGTCCAGTGAAACTGGGGTTTGGCTTTCTGAAGTACCTCCTCACCACTGCATGTCTTTAAAACCTTTTCTGTAACAACAGAGGTTCATGGGCTGGCCTCCCACAAGATACACTTACCACATCACTTTGAGCCTTATAGTATTCCCCAAATTAGTACATATTGCTCTTTTATAATAAAGTTTTGAATAGTAGAATTTTGGAGCATTGGGAATAAAATCCCCACTAGTTAAAAATAATCTATATACATAATGATACAGTCAGCACTATTTTTGGAAACTGGTTTATAAAGGCAACTGTGGGATACAGTAGAATTCTAAAAATGATTATCGTAATGCTAACCATTTTTCATGTTATATAACTATCACAGTTCTGCAAACAGCTTTTCTTGAGGGTCAAAAATAAAAATTATAGTTAGTGTGGATTACAATAATGTGCAATTACAATACTAATTTAATCATTTACTACTAATAAATGTTAAGAATATTTATATTTCTTCAAGTTTCCAATTCAGATATACTATTAAGTAGTTTTATTTTCAAGCTGTCATTAACTTGAAATTTTTATTCATATATATATATATATGTGTATCTCAAAAGAGAATATTATAGTATTTCTACATTTCTTTTTATAATGAGCTCTAATATAATGGATAAAAAATATAGAGTAGAAAGACTTCTCAGATACATTTTCTACAAAACAAAAATGTTTTACAAACAAGTGTCCATGACTTTTTCCTTCTCATTCATAATAACACAAAGCAGAAAAAACATTCTAAGTGAATAGAATGTTCCAAGAAGCCTCTACAATGTAAGTTGTTAAAATAAAACATAGGCCTGAATTATGGTCAGATGCCTGCCCCTTGCCAATCGCATCATATCTCAACTCATCTTCTCCATCTATACAATGGAAGGGTTGAACCATGTTGGGTGTCTTAAAATTTCATTATTTTCCAAGTTAATTCTTATTGTCAATGAAGAAAGATTCAATTTATTTTACTGTATCTCCCTAAATTTATTAGACAATGACTATGGGAAAATGATGTATAAGGGAGACCAACAGCGAGAATTTATTTATTTATGTATGTATGTATGTATGTATGTGGTGCTGGGGATTGATCCCAGGGCCTTGTGCATGTGAAGCAAGCTCTCTACTAACTGACCTATATCCCCAGCCCAGAATTTTGTTTTTTTGTATGTAATAAAAATTTAACCTTTTGAGATCACAATTTCCATATTCATAAGATGAAATTTTATATATAGGGTAACTAGTAGTATGTCCATGGCCTTTGTTTAGCATTATTTACCTTTGTCCTTTGTCCTTTGTCCTTTGTACTCCTTTGTACTCCTTTGTCCTCAAGGGTACACCAAGATTCACCTCCTTGCTGCTTCCATCCTGGTATTCTGATCTCAGTTATATGCTAAGAATAAAAATACTGCATATTTCATGTTCCTGATCATCAGTTTTATTCTAAGGATTTTGGAAGTCAGAGAAAGGATTGTTTATAAATATTAAGGAAATGCATGAGTATTTTGAAATATATATCAAAGGAATATTTATAATTAAGCAAATAATTCAGTGTTTTCTGTAGTTATAGGTTAGTTTAAAAAGTTCTCCTAGATATTATATCAAATGATCTAAAGTTTTCTCAATTTGGAAACTAATGCCCAACTATACATTTGAGACTCTTTATGTGGTGCATATTATATTTATATATTACTGAGATGTAATAATTTCTTTGCCAAGAAGCATTTTTAAACTGTTTTCTGCTCTTTACTTAAATATACTAGTTCTTTCAGTTTGTTTGTTTGCTTATTTATTTATTTTGATATTCATGTTTCATTCAATGTCTAAAAATGAAGGAATAAAAATGTGTTTTGTAAAGATATTATGTTCAAGGAGTAGTGTTAGAAATGTGACTCATTTTCCAGCATTTGTATTTTTAATGGACTTTTCATGCAGTTAGGTTTAAATGCATATATCTTGAATCATTACATTGTTACATTACTGTTTAGTCTATTCAATCCAAATTGACATCATTTATAAAACAATTGAAATCACAACACATAATTTTTTAGAAAATATTGGACCACTTCAAATTTTATTAGCTCTTAAATTTGGAAGTGATCAGGGTTCGAGCTGTGCCATAGAAAATAATTTAAAATTATTGAAACACTTCACATATTTTAAAAACCACTTCAGTGGGGGAAATGACGGTGTTCTGAAAATGGCAGTAAGGGTGTAAAATTATCAGAGATTCAAGTGTTTCAGTGCAAAAGCGATTGAGGTTCTTTGCTTGCACATCACAAAGCAATTGAAAATTACTGAAGTGGTTCAAGTGGTTCATGTTTCCAGAGAGTTTTTAGTCTTTCTTCCTCAGAGTGCTTTAAATGTTTGAATGTCTGAATAATTCCACAATGTTGCATATAGACCTCTGGTCCAGATTATCAGTTTAGGAGTCCATTCAAATATTGAATGTCTGTGTTGGGTTTAGGCAGATATGAAGTGATTGGAGATCCTTGATTTCTAACAGTCAAAATGGTGCAGCCAATATGGAAAGCAGTATGGAGATTCCCTGGAAAACTTGGAATGGAACCACCATTTGACCCAGCTATCCCTCTCCTCAGTGTATACCCAAAGGACTAAAAAAATGTGGCATATATACACAATGAAATATTACTCAGCAATAAAAGAGAATAAAATCATGGCATTTTCAGGTAAATGGATGGCACTGGAGAAGATAATGCTAAGTCAAGTCAGTCAATCCCCAAAAAACAAATGGCGAATGTTTTCTCTGATATAAGGTGACTGACTCATAGTGGGGTAGGGAGGAAGAGCATAGAAGGAATAGAAGAACTATAGATAGGGCAGTGGTGGAAGGGGAAGGGGAGGGGTAGAGGATTAGCAATGATGGTGGAATGTGATGGACATCATTATCCAAAGTACATGTATGAAGACATGAATTGGCGTGAACATACTTTATATAAAAACAGAGATATGAAAAATTGTGTTTAATATGTGTAATAAGAATTGTGATGTATTTTGCTGTCATGTATATAAAAAATAAAAGCAATTTATAAAAAATGTAACCATGAGCCATTTACTACAGGCAAAACAACTGCTTTCATAAAACTTAGAGTCAGAGAAAACTTTAGTAATCTCCAAACCCAGAGAAACAAGGTGACTTACTCATCAGCAAAATTCTAGTATGAGAAGCAGAACAAAGACTGTCTTTCAGTGAAACTCTCTCTCCTATGAGTAACAGCACCTCTTTCCTGTTCCATTTTATTTTTCTAGTTTTGATAATTTTTTGAAATTTGTGAGGGCAGAAGTCCAAAGGTTGAAAATTGACAGAAATATAATGCTGATAATTCTCAGGATAATTTGGCCTCAGTTCCTGCCAAAAATTATGAATAAATAGTATAAACAAATACATTGTATGTCATTCAGACTAATTGTTTCTATCTGAAGATCTCTTTAGATAATGTGGATTGAAAATCTGACATTGATGATGCAAATCTCAGAAGAAATATGAATGCATTATTGAATAAATATTATTAAAAGGGTACAATTACAAAAAAGAATACAGAATTTATGTATAGAAACAATATTAAGAAAACTAAAATAGGAAACAGATTAATAATACACTGCTAGATAATATTAGTTAGAATGTCATACATTTTAAGCTCAAACATGTTTATTAGAATGTGGATAATAATATAGTAGAGATTCAATTTATGTAGTCTTTCTAACCTTTATAATATTATTTACATTCAAAAGCATACAAACTAATTTTAGTGACATTTTAAATTTTTCAAAAAGAGCATTTCATTTAAGACACATTTTGTGTACATTTTCTTCCTATGAATTCTTCACATCTTGTGAGAATGTATGAAAAACGAAATGTCAAAACTTCATGAGAAGTTTTAAAACATTCAAATAAAGCTAATATAAAGTTTGTTTGATTCAGTCATAATAAAGATTATAAAGAAAGAAATAAAAGCAGGAAGTATCAGAGAAACATTGCAATTGTTCCACCATGTCCTTTACTATTTCAGGTCACAAAGCAAGAATACAAAAGGGGAGACAAGAATCATACCTCTAAATATTTTATAGTTAAAGATTAAGGTAACAAACTATCTTGATAATATTGCTTGGAATAAACAATTGAAAAGCCAGGCTCAGTGATGCAGACCTGTAATCCCAGCAGCATAGGAGACTGAGGGAGGAGGATTGCAAGTTCAAAGCCACCCTCAACAACTTAGCAAGGTCCTAAGCAACTCAGCAAGGCCCTTTCTCAAAATAAAAACCTGAAAAGGACTGGGGATGTGGCTCAGTGGTTAAGCACCCCTGGGTTCAATCCCTGGTACAAAAAAAGAAAAAAAGTAAGTGAAATTTTATAGCTTCTAATGCAGTCATGGACCTCACAGTGACATTTGGGTCACAATGGACCTATATATGATGATGTTCCCATAAGATGATGATGGAGCTGAACTTTCCTCTGGTATAGTGACATCACAGACATCCCACCAGTGTTAGCCCAGTACATTACACATGTGTTTGTGATGATGCTGGTGTAAACAACCCTCCTTGCTGCCAGTCATATGAAAGTATAGCACATACAATTATGCACAGTGCATAATTGTTATGGACTGGAATAAGGTGTCCCCCCAAAGCACCTAAAAATGCAGAAATATGAAATGATTAGAAGTGAAATGATTAGATTATGAGAACTATGACTTCTTCTCTCTATCCTAATTTGAACAGACTGAGTGGTAACTGTATATAGATTGGGTGTGGCTGGAGGGGCAGGTCATGGGGGCCTGCCTGGAACCATTCATCTCCCCTGAGGTTCTTCTGATTCCTGACTACCAGGTATTGAGCAGCTTTACTTGAGCATACCCTTCTGTCATGATGTTCTGCCTCAACTTGGGACCAGGGCAAGGGAGTCTCCTGACTGTGGACTGAGCAGTTACTTGTCAGTTATTTTGGTCACAGCAACAAAATAACTGACTAACACAATGATACTTGATAATGGTAAACGATTAGGTTTCAGTTTTGTGTATTTATTTTTCTATGCTTTTTATAGTTATTTTAGAGTGTGCCCTTCTACCTATCCAAAATGTTTGCTATGAACATCTGCTCTGTCATGACAGCAGCAACCTCATATATCTTGTGTTTTCTATGTCCCTTAATGGCATCAGAGGCCACATAAGATGATTGATGTAAGTTTACACTATGATGTTCCTATAATGATAAAATTGCTTAATAATAAATTTCTCTGAATGTATCTCCATTGTTAAGTGACAACAGTTTGTAATTCAAAGCCACATAAATACTAAAGACAATGGAATTTATTGACTTATGTCAGTTAACAATCGCTGAATACATGATTTTGTCAGAAAGTCTCTTGAAATGCTTTGTTCTTTCAGGAAGACTAATTATTTTTCTGGTATGATAAATTTTTCAACCTCCATTTCACTAAATAAATAGGCCGAGTGATATTTCAACATTATAGAGATTAATATGACATATTTATTCATATGAGAGAAATTCTTTTATTATTTTGGATAGCTAATTTGTTACCAATATATACCTAAGCAAGATAAGAAAAGCAATAGATTCAGGAAAATACTGCAGTGCAAAATAAAGCCTAAATACCAAAGTCTAAAATCATGGGAATAGTCCCTGCCCACAGTAGACCAATTCATACATGTCACCTCTTTATTATTGTTGCTTAACATACATATGAAAAACAGAGCAAAGCATTTTTGGTTCAATGAAACATGGCATGAAATTCAAATATGTTCTTTATGTGATGGAGTTTTCATTTCCATTATAACTTATGTTGTGTTACATAATCTGGGTGAGCATGACTTTTCCTGAAAATGTTAAGTTCAAATATGACTTCATGCTGAAGCCAATATGTGTATCAAGTATAAATGTAAAGCTTAAAAAATATTTCTAACAAGTACATTAAAACAATAGTCAATGTGAAATTCTGTGTGGAATATTATTTTAATTATTTGAAACACATTCATAGAAAAAGACTGGAAGACTTATTACTTTTATCATTGATGAAATTTATAGGTGTTTTAAAATCTTATTCACAATTTTCTATATTTTAATAGTAAAAATAAATGCTATCTTTTTAATTTGCTCAAAATAAAAAAGCACTGTAGCAAACTACAGAAATATAAATTCATTTTGGCACAAAGTCATTAATAAAATTTTATTTTATGTAGATAATCAACTAGCTTCATCGCTACCTAATAATATTAAGACACAGCTCACCAAGTATAATCTTATGGGAAGTTTTGTCACTGGTTTTTCTGTAATTAAGATATTTTATACTTACTTCATGCTATGTGTGGACCAGTTTGAATTCTACTAAGAAAATTTAGTATATAAACTTTAAAACATTTTTATTGAATTTTTTGGAATGTATGAAGAATATTTCATGTCCTTATATCATTTCACATTTAGTTCAATGAATATTTTTGAGAACAGTTCATTTCTAGGTATTTTGATTTAGAGATAAGAAGAAAAACGTGGTTCCTACCATGAGCTCATGGGTTGGAAAGTGGGGAGAGGTGGAGTGTATATGTGTCTGTGTGTCTATATATTAGTTTGTGTGTGCATGTAGTATATATTTGTAGGTAGTTGCTGTATAGAGCCTGTATATACAGACACAAATGCACATATTATACATATATGGTATATGTATGTACATATATATGCTATGCATTTTGAGTTTATTTGCCTATTAAAGAATAAATTCAAGGAAATATTTGTATTTGTAATTACTTATTAATTAATTAATTCAATACACTTTTTTATCAAGGGAACCTGAATTTTATGAAACAAAGCTGAAATCTGAATCTTTTCTATGTTTATGACATTCCTGCTTGTGCTCTCCTAACTAGATGGTGCAGAGTGAGAAAAATTTGACTTTGGCCTCCAAATCCTCTACAATGAACATGGTTGGATTTGAGCTCAATGTTAATATTTATGAATCCTTTAACAGTAAACATCTCAGTTCTCATAGGGCTAACTTTATTCAAATGTACACTAAAGATTCATTTCAGGGAAGAAATCACATACTGAATGATACTACCTAAATTAATTGATAGGCACAATGATACATATTAATACACTAAATACCCAAATTATAAAAGGATGTGTGCAAGTTTATATTTATATAATATATATCAAAGAATGAAGGTGCTGAAAGGGAAGCAAAATGACTGAGGATCACACTGTTAAATTAGGAATGGAACCACCATATGACCCAGCTATCCCACTCCTTGGTATATACCCAAAAGATGTAAAATCAGCATACTGTAGGGATATAGCCATAACAATGTTTATAGCAGTACAATTCACAGTAGCCAATTTATGGAACCAACCTAGGTACCTATCAATGGATAAATGAATAAAGAAAATGTGTTATATATACACAATGGAGTAAGAAGAATAATTTAGTGGCGTTTGTCAGTAAATGGATGGGATTGGATACTATTATACTAAGTATAAGCCAGACACAGAAAGTTAAAGGTTGAATGTTTTCTCTGATATGAGGAAGCTTTCTTTAAGGAAAAAGAAAGGGGGAAAACAAGGTGTCTGGGGCAGGGTAGGATTCCATCAAAATAAAAGGAAGATCAGTGGAGTAGAGAATGAGGATTGACAGAGAGAGGAGGGATTGGATAAGGGAAGAACAGTGGAATGAATCTCAGATAATTTCCCTGTGTATATTAGAAATATACCACAATGAAGCTCACCATTATGTATATCTGTAGTTTTTTTAATGAAAAAAATCTATAAATAAATAGCAAAAAGATATGTAGATAAATGAGAATAGGAGAAGGGAGAGAGGAGAGCAAGAATAAATACTGGAGACTGTACGGGTGCAAATGACATTTCATGTTTTATAATAATGTCAAAATGAATTTTAATGATATATATAACTAACAAAGACCCAATAACATTTTAAAAAAATAAATAGAAGGAATTTCTATCAAAAAAAGAGAGACTGTGTAAATAGAAAGCCTATCTTATTTCAAAGCAACTTGAACCTCCTAAATTCTCAAAACCAGAGATACCATTATCTTTCCTTCATTCCAAAAGATGCTGTTAACATATGTGTCAGGCACTACTCTGGTCATTTTATATAGGAATAATTAATCCTTTGTAATCAATATTTTATCATAATTTGAATTAAATGTCATATATTTTATTATTTGTTGTGTGGTTAAAATTTTTAATGTTTTTTTGGCATCAAAATAATACAGTCAAGAAATCTAAGTTTCTGTACAGACTCTAAAATAAAATGTGTAGGAACTTTCCTATATTCATTCAAATGAACATGTGTGCTATTCCCTAGAAACAAAGTAGCAGCTTATCAAATATCTTGAAATTTATTTTGTAGTTTACACTGCCGATGGCTAAATCCCAGTCATCCCATCTTGCTAAATGAAAAGAAGTATTATTATTTTAGTTTTCAGTAACATGCCTGTCAGTTAGAAATGCCTGCAAGACAGTCAATCAATAACATTAATTGAACAACCACTTTGCACAAAATACTATACATCACTAGATAAGGCTTGCTGTTACCAGTGGAGTCAAATATCTAGACTGGCACAAATGTATTGTTTGATATTGTTTTGAAATAATAGTCTTCTGTTATGTTAAGTCAAATATCATTAAACCTTCTATATAGCTACACGATTATTTGCATATCAAGTCAGATAGAATAAGTCAATAACCTATCCATAGAAAGCAGAAAATCCAATAATCACTCTTTTCACTACTATCATGTACCATCCATCTCTGGCTGGAATGTATTTCTGAAAACACAAAATCAAACATGCCATTCCCAATCTCTTGCTTCATAGCTTTCAAGAATTATCTCTCATCAGCATCCGTCTTTCTAAAAATGCACTCCAAAAAGCATCTGTAGCAGAATCCCCAATTATGTATGTTAAAAATGCAGTTCAAGCCCAGCATTCTGTGACTTCCTTTGTGATTCTGGAGTTAGATCCTGTAGACATTTCTTCTTGGTCACCTCATTCATTTTGAGGCAATATCAGATTGGAAGATTGCCTCCAGTACCCTCTACTGATAATGCAAGACTATTAGGAGTGCAGTTTCTTCTTGCTCCTGAATGCTACTTCCTAGGCTACTTCTAGACTTCTTTCTATGCCAAGGCTTCTTTCTATGCATGGACCAACAATGTCTTCTCTCCAACAAGTTTTTCTCCTCTCTTACAGGTAGTTTCCTGCTTGCTTTCTCTTTACTGTGCTTCCCAGTGATCTTCCTTCTCATTCAACTTTGGGAAAACCCTCTTCCAAGTTTTCTTCTTAAATTGTTTAAGTTCAAAATTGCTACTCCATAAATTTGCTATCTCTACATCTTTAGAATTCATTATTATTATTATTATTATTAGTAGTAGTAGTAGTAGTAGTAGTTCCTAACCACCATTTACTATTTAATCATTCTTTAGATTAAGTTTTTACTGGTCAAATCCCTGGAGTAGCTTCTATCTCCTGACTAGAATCTGATGGTTACACTTGCCCACATACAGTACTTTCTACCTGTGGAGAATTATTTGGAGGAAGATTTCACATTTTGTGCTAACTTCATTCTGGAGGCCCAAGTCCATTTTTGTTTTCAATATGTCACATATATCACATTGTTTTTCTTAGTGTCTTCAGAAAAAGAGAACTTTGCAGGGGCACAGTGGTGAACACTTAAAGTCCCTGCTACTCAGATACTGTAGCAAAAGAATCTCAAGTTCATGATCAATCAGAATAATTTAGTGAAACCTTGTCTCAAAATGAAATTTAAAAGAACATTGGGAGTGTACCTCAGTGGTAGAGTGCTGGCTAGCATAATAAGACCTTGGGTTCCATCCCCAGCAGTAGAACAAAGAAAAAGAAAGAAAGAAGGAAGGAAGGATGGAAAGGAAGGAAGGAGAGGATGAAGAAAAAGAGAACTCTCTGTGCTTTCATGGTACCTCAGTTACATCTTTCCTACTGAATTTATCTTCTATAATAAAAATTGTGCATTTAATTCTCTGCCATTCTCCATAATCTCTGAAACCCAAACCACAGTTTTCTGTCATTTAGTTGTCAGCAATATTAACACATTCTAGGTATCCCATTGAAATTTGTTGCTTATTTAAATAGACTCATCCTCCTCCTTTAATTTATATTTTAATGGTGTGGTTTTGAGGTTATATAATTTTCAGAAAGTGTTCTTCATCTCTATTCTGAATAGAGTTCGTTAGGGTTGAATGAGCTTTTTGTCTTGTCTAAATCCGTAGAGCAATATGCTCTGTAGATAAGGAGGCTAACACACTATAGTGATTTCTGTAACATTGAACACTGTGCTGTTAAGAATTGGACCCATGCCAGGACACATTTCTCATTGGCAATTAAACACCCATCAACTGGTAATGATGACTCCTGGTAACTTGTGACACAGACCAGACAGAAAGGCTATGATCTAGATGGGAAAGGTATTTGATCTCATTACTCATCCCTGCAGCCATTCTCTGCCTTAGAATGTTGAGGGACTGGAGCCCTCAGTGATCAGAAGCTACACCATATAGACAATCCCATGAGAAGTAGATGCATTTTATTTTAAAGGATGTAAACATGCTTTCTATTTGATTTGTATGTGTATGTTTTGGGGGAACATTAAACATTTCCTCAGTTATTGAATTCAGGTTTTCAAAACTTGCAAAATGGTTACATGATGTGCACATGGAAAGCTGATATCCAAAAAGTAACAAATCTGTATCTTAAGAGTTAATTTTAAAATATTAATGTTAAAATTAAAACACTTAACTTTTATTCCTTTTGAAAAATGAGAGTAATGGCAAAGAAATGTTTTTGCACATAAGCATTTGGAAATGTGTACAGCACGCAAAATAAGTTCAGGTTTGGTTTCCTAAGCAAATGAAATGAAATTGATAGCAATATATTCTAAAGCAACCCTGTGGCACTCATAATAATGCTAGCTACTTTAGTATTTCTGATTCAGAATTTATACCTTATTAAAGGATTTCTGAATCTTTAGATTTTTAGTCTTCTTTTTGAAAGGAAATTAGTCAACTACTTAAAAATGACAATCTATAGAACTGCATTCATCCCACATGGGCCATAGACCATTGATGAAAACATCATATCATGATGTAAAGCTATACTCTAGATGGCATGCCTTTTTATTTCTAAATTATGAATATTAAATATTGTAAAATAAAAGCAAGTTCATAACCAAACAGTATGAATTTATGAAAATTTCCTTCTTGCATAATGTTTATATTTTAACTTCTTGCCCACACACTTTCATAAAATTCCATTGCCCTACTACACATAATACCTTTGTTGTCTGTTTCAGAATATTTATAATTATGGGAATGAGAATTATTTTTCTTTTTCTATGTAGGTCATCAAATCCTTAGAAATTGAGTTTTACCCTTAATGTCAAAATGACCACACTTGACTTGTTTTCATTATATTTGATTGAGTTATTTTTTTTCTTCTTTACATTGTAAATAAATTATTATGTTGGTTAATGAGCAAAAGGAGATATAATTGTAAGTAATGTATATTCATTTTATTGGTACAAAGAGTAGAAAGAAATGGAACAGATATTAGAATTTTTCTTAAAAATGCTAAAAATTCTTCTGAATTATAAGGAAGTTCAAAACCTTTGAAACATACATAATTCAAGAAACACTTGTTAAGTGCCTATAATTATCATATGTTGCATACTTCTTTGTCTAACACTTAGTTTACTCTTTGGAAATTGGGAGGCTAATAATATAATTTATTATAGATGAGAAAATAAGAATCTGAAGCAAGGAAACATAAATTTAATTATTAAGATCCTAAAATTAATTGGGGGGGGGAATGTATGAGATACAGAAACTCTATATAGAAACTGTAAAAGAAACTCTTCTTTTCCTGGAAAACTTGACCTAAAATTTCTAAAGATAGGTTTTAAAATGTAAACTAACATTTACCTGTATGAAAGTCAAACATATACCATTGAAATGATGCCTGATTCGGTATTTATTAGAAGTCTGCCCCTTTTCATCTTCTGAGCACCATGGGCTGATCTGACTACTGCAGCAAGATTTGCACTTTGTATAACACATCCTCTAACAGTTAGAAGCTTTGGGTTAGATTATTTGCTTTGGCAAATAATCTGGGCATGATATTCATGCATTCTGTTCCTCAGTTTTATTTCTTAATTTATTGTGGCTCAAATGAAGTCACAAGTTTTGTCATGTGTAGATATGATAATATATCACCATACACTTGCTAGCTATTAATCTATATATATTTGTAAATTATTAAAACATTATGATTAATAGTTTAGACTTTATTGAGTAACTTAATTACAAATATATATGCATTTAATTGTCTCCAGATCCCTTTACATGACTTTTTACTAGGTTCTATATTAATTTTCAAAAGAGAGCATACATTTTTCTAATCTATTTTACTCAGAACTATGAAGGTATTTTGTCTACTCAAGAAATAGATTTAATTGATTAACAGATGAAAGGATTCTAATGATTTTGGATTGTATGTCAGCATTGCTTTGTGTCAGAAAATGAATTAACTAATGACTCAAAATATGCAATTTTTATTGAAGAGACATGCCATATTTAGTTTTTTACAGACATGACTATAAACAGTCATTCCAAAAACTGTTTATAAAATGCATAGTCATTTCTGTTATGATCTACCTATACTAATTTGTAAGGCACTTCAATTGCCATAGCATGGAAAGAGATTTTCTTTTCCCTTTTTGCATTTTAAAGAGTTGCAGGGGGCAAAGGTTGTAGACATACACAAACCAGGATCATATTCTGATTTGACACATTTGCCTGACATGACTCCATATACCAGAACTTACCTTTCAAAATGCGGAAGAACGAGGTTGTGAAAGATTGTGGGAGATGTCAAACTACAGTGCCTAACAGCTCTTACCTCTGAACATGTCATGGTCAGTGATCATTAAAGTCCTCTGATCTTGCCTGCAACAGTGTGGAAATCCAAATGTAGAGGTCTTGCTGCCAATCATTACTTAGGTTATTGTTGTCTTTTGGAGCAGTCACCATAGCATTGGAAGTGAATTCATTAAAAGTATTATGGATCCCTAATACACTTAAAAAAATGGGCTGTAGTAGGAAGGAAACCTTAAGTTTGCCATTTAATTTCATCTGGCTCAAATGAAAGTCATAAAATGACTACCTTCCTCATTGTAGAAGGATCACAGATGCAGATTTTTTTTACCCTATGAAAACATCTTTCAAAAAATATTGTGAAAGAAAAATGTAAATTCTGAATATAGTTATACTGATGAAATATAAAAACAAGAGTTAATTTTAGAAAGGAATGCATGCATGCATTTTATATGACTATTTTACTCTTTAAAACCTCCCTTTGCAACTTTTTACCTACTAAAATACCTGGAGTACCTAAAGAAGTGTCAGTGTAGAAGTTGTCAGTATAGAAGTTGTATTATTACATTTATTTTACATTGAGTAACCTATCATTTTTCCTCCACTGTTCTCTTATTTGTTGTCTATACCTTTGCTTTTGCTTTTATCTGCAAATGGTCATAAAATATCTGAAATATATCTATTGTTTTTATTGAGTGCAATTTCCCCCTGGCCACTAGCAAGCACTAGCGGGAATCTCTTCCTCCTGAAATTACTCACTTAAATTTACAAAATTTTTATGACTAATGATGGTCATAATGAGGATGATATTTTTAAACTTTGTGTTTTGCTTAGAGCACTTGACTTTTATTTTTCTTCCTGTTGGTTGATGCTGTGATCTGAATATCCCCTCTAAGTTCATATATTGAGTACCTAATCCCCAATGCAATAGTATTGAGAAACAGAACCTTAAGAGCCTTTGAGAGTAGATTAAAGGCATTGTCATGGGAATGGGTTAGTTATCACAGCAATGGTGTCCTTATTAATGATGAGCTCAGCCTTTTTCCTTCTATCATCTGATGACTTCTGCCATATTATGACACAAAGAGAAACTTCACCATATGTAGCCCCTGGATAATGGTCTTTAGAATTCTCAACCTCCAGGCTGTGAGTTGAAAAAACTTCTGTTGTTTACCAATTACTCTGTGGTAGCCTATTATAGCAGTGTACAGTGGACTGTTGGTTTTACCTGGTAGGTCAAAACAAGTGTTCTTAAATATGGTTTATCCCATATACTCATGATTTCCACTTTAGCATCTTCTAGTCTGATTAACCTCTGTACATCAATAATCTATTTTGGATATCTACATTCTAGCTACGTTATTTATAGTGCCTGCAATCCTTACAATATCTTAAGTTAGGCCTTTGTTGTTCAGCATTCACAAGGATAGCTCAGACTCAGGATAAATGATTTGTTCATGGTCCCTAAATTAAGATGTGGCAGATACACAACGTAAATTCTTCTTTCTTCTTTGATTATGCTCTACAATCTTCACAACACTTGAATAGTGTTTTCAGTGTTAAAGTGAATGTAGCTCCCTTTGCGATGGTATAAACTTGGACGAAGTAAAATAGCATTACTTCTTTGAGCCTGAATTTCCTCGTGTATATTAGCTATGACATCAATACTGGCCTAATACTTAATTCATTTTGGTGAACATAGCTGCTATCTAGAAATTGACATTAAAATACACAACTTTTGGGGGTTATTATACATTTTATATTTTTTTCTTCTCTACCTCATTCATTTCTACTTTTTCTTATTATGTGCCTTCTCTGACATGGAATAAAAAATATATTTCCAAGTTTAGTTTTTTGTTTCACTTTGGTAAAACCTACATCATGTTGAGGACATTGCCATCTAAGCCAATTTTCATTTTTTATGAACCCAGGATATCAAGGTAGAATATTTCTGGTGTCACACACAGCGGGTACTCAATAAATGCTGCTTCCCTCCTCTTTTTTTTTCTTTGTTAAACATGAAGTTTTATGCAAATGTTAGATTTTATTATTGCTAGGAACTAAAAGAGTCTCACCAAAATTACATTTAATTTGATGTTCAGAAGAACCCAGAAAAGAACAATTTATTATCTAACTTTTCAAGTGCTGTTTACCAACACAATGCCATAGTTGTTTACTAATTATATAGAAAACAGCACTTTGTTCTTCTCTAGCCAGAGAAAAGAAATTGCTTTTTCTGATAATCTCCACCAGCAGGGGTGTATAATACATCATTTTGTCATGCATTGCTTGGACATTGATCCTTTCCAAATAGTCTTCCAATGCTGATATTTTGTTGTACTGAATTAAAATCATGCTTCTTTTTCTACATGCTAATTTCTTTCATCTTACCTATAAAATCTGAAGGTAGTCTCCCTGGTTAAGATACCCAGGTTAGCATTCCCTGAGCTGCTTGATCTGTCCTCTGCTGCAGGCTCATCTGATCACCCCTCAGTGTCTTAAAAGCAACAACTTCTGCCTATTGTATAAAATTTTCACATGTTACCACCATCCCTGCCACACATGTTTTGGCTTTTCCCTTTTTCTTGGGCTTATCCTCTCTCTCTGCTTCTCCTACCCTGTTCTTTTATTTATTTATTTTTCCATTTTTATCTTCCCTTCTCTGATACTTTATCCTGACTGTGATCAATCACCCTTCTTTTCACATGATCCAGAGAAGATGGATTAAAAGAGGTAGATAATATATTTGTAAAGAACGTAAATGTTTATGCAACATAAAATGCATGGCAAAAAAAACGAGATTCTCAGCTTTGAAGTCATCTATGTGGGTACTTATGACATTCTTGGGCAAGTGTATTTGCAACATTCAATTTCCAGTGCTAACGAGTGGAAGTTTGATGTGTCCAGTAAATGAAAGCATGTCTGAGGGACACTTGGAGAAATCATCACCTTCCCAGGAGGTAGTGCAAAATTAATTCTGCATTTTAGTGCTTTCAGTTTCTCACATGTGATCCCACTGTTATGTCACTTCTGTCACTTGACTACTAGGCACAATGGCTCACTGATGTTATCTTCCTGTGTTTCATTGTTAGCTGCATGGAATGTATTTAACTTCTCATGCTGCTGTCGGGTTTTATAGCATTCTTGCTGTCTTTTAAGTCTTTATTTTTTTCTGCTACTTCCTTGTTCAAGAAGAGTTTGTAATATTTTTTTCAGGTGTTTGTGAGGCTGAAATACACAATGTTGACATCTCCTTTTGTCAAGTGTCAAATTTTTGAGGAAGTTTTCTTAGATATTTTTGAAAGCAAAATTTATGCTTGAATGTGTAAATAGATAACTGGTCTAAGATATGGCTTTCATAAATTCTCTGCTAAATTCTCATGAAGTACTTATTTGATTTTTCAGTGTGTACAATTATATACTCCTGTGAATTATCCCAATGCCTTGTGTTTATATAAAATTATAATAAAGTTTAACATATATCATCTCCTTTGCTTCTTTGTGAATCACATCAACACTATAATGTAGAGAAGGTATACTGTTTCTTGTGGTGACAGATTCTGAAGTTTCATGGAATTCTGAAAGTCGTGTAGCTAGAGAGAAATTAAGACTGGGATACATAGGTCCACAATATTTATACATAATTGGCTGCTTTTTCACCCAAAGTTAATACTTCTTGTCCTAGTTCATTAAGGCTACTGTGATAAAATACCATAACTGGGTAGCTTATCAACAACAGAAATTTATTTTTCAATTTTGGATTCTAGGAAGTCCAAGATCAAGGCAAGATCAGTATTCCAAAGTAGAGGGCCCTGCACACATAATCTAATCACCTTCCAGAAGTCCTCACCTCCTAATATTATCAGCTTTGATGTAGAATTCAACACAAGAATTTGGATGGACACAAACATTTATATGATAGCACTTCTCATATATAAATATGTCTAGAATATGTAACTGTTTAATGCCTTAAAATAAAAATTATTTTTATTTTCTACCATCATTATCATAATAGTTTCAATTTCTTATGTAAATTTTTTTTGTCCTTAGAAAAGTTTTAGAAGCCAAGTCCAATTAGTCACCAATGTGGGTGAGAAAGATGGTGTAACAGAATCTGAATAATGTGTCCAAAGTAAAACACTTAAACTCTAGATAGAGCAGAGGGGTGGGAGGCACAGGGAGAGTCCAGGGGGTTAGCAAGGATAGTGGAATGTGATGGACATCATTATCCAAAGTACATGTATGAAGACACAAATTGGTGTGAACATACTTTATATACAACCAGAGATATGAAAAATTGTGCTCTATATGTGTCATAAAAATTGTAATGCATTCCGCTGTCATTTATTTAAAAAACATCAATAAAAAAACAAAGTAAAACTTAAAATGAATTAGTCTTGACTTCTTAATTATGTGTAGGTTTGATTATACACTGTTTCTACTTCCCTATTCTAAACTATTTCTAAACAAATTCTTTAATACCTTTTGTTTTGCAATAGTTTGTGACTGTTACACAATAAAATGAAGAAAAAGGAAAGAAATGAAAAGAAAAAAAAAGTAATTTTCAAATTAACCCCAGCATAACTTCCAGTTTAGATCCTCTCTAAACTCATTTATCTACTACTTATTTTTGCCTGAGGAAAGTGGTGGTCATATCAGTGACTTGGATGTACATGCAATAATTTGTCTATAATTCAGCAATGAAGCCAGCTACAGATTGAGATAGATACACATTGCCCTGAGACTGAGCAGGGATACCTCAGATAGACACATGCATGTGCATCTACACCCACATGTTGCTTAAAATCCAACCAATGACATTTCAATTAGATAAACTGCATTAGCTGTGTATCGTTTGAAAACAAATTATCAAAATTTCATGTTGTAAAACAAGATAAATTTTTTTCCTCACAATATTTATGCATCAGGAATCAGAATATGAATAATTGTGGATCCTTTTCTCAGGATTTTGATAGCAACAGAGTCAGGTCAGTTTTTACCTCTCCGAAGCCTTAAGTTTTCTTTCAAGATCACATGATGATTGGTAAAAATCCCTTTCTTAGTTATAGAACTAAAGTCTTCATTTTCTTGCTGGCTGTCAGCAGAGGGTTACTCTTGGTCCCTACAGGACATTCACATTTCTTTGCCTTGTGGTCTTCTCATAAACCCTCTCACAATATGGTAGCTTGCTTCTTCAAGTCCAATAAAACTCTCTCTCCTTTCTTCGAAGACACAGTTTCACATAATATAATATCATTACGGGAGTGACTATCCCTTCACCTTTGCTTATAATCTAATCAAAATTATGCGTCTCTTATCATGTTTTCCATGTTTCATTGGCAGGGAGAAAGTCACATTTCTAATCCCTTTCAAAGGGAGCAGACTGTAATGGGCATGGCCCAGTGAGTGCCATCTTGAAGTTTTGCCTAACATACCAACTTACAAGACAGAATTTTTCTAAGAGGAGTAGATAAATACTAACTTCTCTTTCCATTTAAGTTTGGAAGAAAAATGACTTATTGATGGCAGAATCTGACTCTATGAAATTGTTCATAAAAAGCATTGAAGAGACTTAGGTTTTACCTTGTCCATCTATGGTAAACAGTTTTGTTAGCAAGTTTCTCTTGTGGTGACAAAATACCTGTGAAAATCAACGTAAAGAAGAAGGATTTATTTTGGTTCATGGTTTCAGTTTTTTCCCAGGGTTACCTGTCACATTACTCCGGGTCTTTAGTATAAAGAACATCATGACAGATGTGGTGGAGCAGAGATGTTCAATTCATGGGTAGTCAGGAAGCAAAGCAGGGAGGGCTGAAGATCCCACATTACCTGTAAAGGTACACCTCCAATAACGTATTTCTTTCCATTCGAACCTAAAAGTTCCACCACTTTGCAATAGCATCAAAGACTGCCAACAAAGCTTTCAAAATGTGACCTCAAGGGACATTTAAGATCCAAACTGTAACAATAGGTGGTATGCTTTTACTAACTAATATCATTGAAATTCTCTCCTTGTCTTTGCATCCTGTTGTTTCCTTTCCCCTTGTAATCTAATGCATTTATAGTGATGTGAATAGATAAAAGAAGCCCTAGTTTTTAGTGTCAATTAAGTTGAATATATTTTTTCAACATGAGCATAAAAATGTATTAACTTGAAATGATTTTTAAAATTATATCTGCAAATATTTTTTCGATTTAAATGAATAAAGAGTACAGGTAGGTTTTTAAATATTCCTAACATGATCTTATGTGTCTCTTTTTCTATAAATTATTTTTATTTTAAGCCAGGACTGTATTAGTCTAACTTCTCAAAACAATAGTATTTCTGAGAAAGTTTCCCAACTGATGGTTATACTGTTTTCAAGAATTTCCACTTCCTAAAAATTTAGTATCTCAAGCTAAGATTTATGAATAGTGGACCAATATATTGTGAAGGAAATCTTACTTGGAGCTTACAATATCTACCCTCTATGGGCTGAGGGAATGAGTGACTATAATACTGATGATAATTTATTGCATAATCATAAGACTTTACTATTGTAGCATTTAAATTAATCATGTTGCAGGGAGGGTCTTTTCTGTTCTTATTTATTCAAAGGCATTTGTTTGAGTTCTATCTCTACTTTCTCATGTCAGAGAAAACATTAGACATGATTAGCTGTAGGTATCTGTGCTTCATGACATCCAAGCAAAGTTCTTTTTATATTTCATCTTATAATTGTATTTGCAACTTAATGTTTGAAGTGTCAGTCTTTGTAAAATTAGCTCATCTTGTTATGATTTAGAGCTTTGATGAGAGTGAAAGGCTTCTATTGCAATGCAGAGTCACATCTGAGAGTAAACTGCATAGACAAAGAGACTTACAAGACTAGTAAATCAAATACTCTGAGCTGTCTATGTGGATTATGAGATAGTATTTGCATAACTTTGAAGTATTTATACTGATGAAATTACAATAATTAAAATCATTGCTGTGTCAATTGCTAGATGCCACAAGGCATAGCAATTACTAGCATGCAAATCAGACTTTGTGTAAGCATTTTAAAGAATAATTACCTTATTTGATTCAGATGTGCCTGAAAGGCATTAAGAATCATTTGAGCTATTTGCCTTCAACAATTTTAAGGCTCGTAGATAATGTTGTTATTATCAATTATTTACTTTTGTATATCACTTTTCCTTATTTTGGTTGAAACTTAATGCCACTGACAAAATAAAAATACACAACTTTGCTGTAACTAGGAACAATTTACAATATCAGTTAAATCTTCATCTTGCTTCAGCAAACATTTTTCTTTCTAATGGGCTTTACTCTGCTATGTCATCAGTTTCATTCTAAATAGCTAATGTATACCCAATGTCTATATTCACACAATTTAGGATCAGCATTGTGAATTGCAGGAAAATACCAGAGTAGGAAATTAAGACATGAGGCTATAGAATAGCCTCTCAAAAATATTTGTTACAGAAAATGTATAGGTGGTTACTTAGCTTGCTGAAAATTGTAATTTTTACATTGCAATTTACTTTTTAAAAATGAACACCAAACTTTATATAACATATAAAATCAGACTTGACATCCTGTGATGTCAATAGCATATTAAAAATTATGAAGTATTTGATCTAAGGTAAAATGATGGATAATGCAAGATTACTTCATATGATTATGTTTAACAAAATATCAAGTTATGATCCATTTTTTATCTATATATGGTAGTTATTATAACACAAGATTTTTTTAAAACATCATGCTAAATAATTGAGTTGAAAATCACAAAACCACAGCAGGGAGTTTTATGAGTATTCCACCCAACCTACTTTCTGAGTGTTTGCTTAATTTCCTTAAGTCTCTTAATAGTTTCCTAAAACTGTAAAATTTTACATAATACTTTTGAAAATCCAGGGTGTTTTCCTGACCAAAGCTTTGTTATTTTATTTCAATGAGAATTAGTTTTGTTTTTTGTTTATTGGTTTGTTTGCGTCTGAAAGCTCCAGAAAATATGCAGAATTTTATTTTTCATTGAGTTCAAAAGTTGATTTAAAATTAAAATATCCATAATTAGTTGTTTGACTCTATCTCCTCTTTGGATGACTACGGGAGTAATATCTACTTCCTATTTTACAGAAGTCATAAACATCTGAAAATTCAAACATTCAGAATATATTTAAAATAATTTTAGATTATTTAAGCTAGCAAATAATAGTTTCATTTGAAAAATATATTCTGTGAAAATAAAACATACAGAGGTATACGGGAGCTGAAAAATTAGTAATGAATATGTGAGGTCTGTGCCTTTTTTCTAGATCTATTTGTATCTATCCAACTGATAATTTCTCTTTAGTAAGACAGACAACATGATAGACAGATATATATTTCTCTTCAACAAAAGTGAGCAGAGGAAAGGTCCTGGTATTAGGTCAAAAATATTTTAAGGCCATATTTGAGATACTCATTAGATATTTTTTCCTTGATTGAATAACGCTTTCTACATAAGAAGTATCCAATATGCTAGAGTACACATTTGTTGGAAAAATCAAGGAAAGGAAATTTATTTATGCAGAAAGATATTCCTCTGACCATACTGTGCAAGCAAAAAGAGGGTCTGGATTTTATCATGACAATTCTAGTTATCATTAATAGTGGAATTGCTGAATTTGGATATTATTGTGATTATTTTATAACAAAATGTATTGAAATACAGAAAAAGGATACAGGAGCATAAAAATTCTTATAAAAAATAAATCAATAAATCTTATGACAAATTGTAGTATATGTAACCACTGGAAATTAAAAAGATTTATTGATTTTCCATTTCAGTACTTTTTAAAAAATCCAGGCTTTTTTGTTTTAGCCTCTCTTCCCTGTGGAGTGACAGTGGGTAATCTATTTGATTCTTTCCATGTATTTTAAACACTATCTTCATTATTTTTGATTAAAGCTTTTATAGCTATGTTCCTTACAATTCTTTTCTTTCTTACAAAAACCATACAAAATAAAGGTCCACTGACAACTCTTAATTACACTCGTTTAGAACAATATTTTGAGGGACTTAGTTACAGGGCATAGTAAAATTAAAAAAAAATTCTTTTCCCTATAGCAAAATAAATCCATCATTAATATGTATACTCTGGGCAAAAAATTGTGCAACATGAATACTTTTAGCATCATAGTGCATTCGAATTATAGCATCATTACTGTCAGTCCTCTAATAAAAGACATATATATATATATATATATATATATATATATATATATATATATATATACATAAGCACAATGGATCAGAATTCTCTAGAAAACATCTAGGCAAGATTTATAAAACAACCTAATTTCATTTAAAGTAATTTCTCAAAATTTTCTACAGAAATTCTGGCTAAAAGTTAACATTAACTATATTATACATCAATTTTGTTGTAATTGGCTAAGAAAAAGAATGACATAGTAGAGCACATATATAGAGATGTTTTTATTTCATTTTTATATAGTTTGAATTTAAAACGAATGCTTATGGCATATGCTTTAGGAGGGTATTCTTATGTTTATATAGATAGTATTAAAGACTAAAGAATTGTGTGGTGCTATAGAGCTAAGCACACAATAAACCCAAACCTTACGTGGTCCTTTCTGAGCAATGACAAAACCAGCTCAACCTCAGGATTCCCTGGAGGACATTTTAATAAAGGAGTTCCATCGTCTTCCCCAGAGGTGCAGAATTAGTGTTTTAGTTAAATCAGCTCTAGGACTCTGTACTACAAAGAATTTTCCAGAGATATTTAATCACAGCCAGATTTGAAATGACTGGCAGTTCAGTTTACATAGAGGAACGCTTACAGATATGTCCCACAGTCCACAAAAGGGGGTAGAAATGGGGAGTTACAAAGTTTATTTAGACTTCTTTTTCTCTTCAAAGCAAGCAGACTTTTACTGTTTTCACATATAGCTTTAGTGCAAAATTTCACTATGCAAAAACTTCATAGTAAACACCAATTTTCTGACCTGGTACATTTTCAAGTTAATCTTGTAACTTGTAACAAATAGTTTTGTCTCTAGTATAGAACTCTTTTCTTCTAAGTATATAATAATTGGTAGATATTTTCTTAACATGAAAGCCAACACACACATACACACACACACATACACACACACATTAGAAAACAAAATTCATAATTCTGCCTAATAGTGAAATAGATTTTCTAAGGAATAAGAAATAAATTTTAATATTTTCTATGTTTATTATAACATTGTTTAGGAGAGCTAATGAGCTAATGCAATTAGCCTAAGATTAAAATATAAATTTCACATGTTAAAAGGGAAAATTTAAACTAGTTAAAAAATATAAATCTAAGAGAATCAATTAAAAATTCATTTGAAAACATTAGGCAATAGCTTTTATATTTAATCAAAATTTAATTAGGTAGACATTTATAATTTAAAGTATCAATAGCAAAATATTTCTCTACATAAATTAAAATAATAAAGATAAATCATTGTGAAAAACAATTTAAAATAACAATATGTACTATAAAATATTTAGAACCTCATGATGAAAGTTGAGGACCCATATCAAGGAAACCAGGTAATTATTTTGAAGTGTTAGTATATGACACTATATTAGAATAATAGAGATATACCTAACTTTTGAAAGGAATATAATGTTATAAAAATGAAATATACTGTAGAGATGTCAAGTATCTCAGAAACAATCAGCATATTTAATGCACTATTCATTAAAAACAAACAGCACTTGCTAAGGTATCTATAAAGTACATGCAGAAGAATAAAATTATAAAAATCAGAAAATCATGAAAAAGAAAAAAAATCACATGATTACAAGTGATAGAAAGTGAAACCTAACAAATATACATTAGGAAATTCTAGTCACAAAATTAATATATTAGCATTAGAACTGAAATTAATTGACTATATATTAGAATAGGGTAATAAATGATATTGTAAGTCAGTAGAGAAAAGGCAGCATTAAAAATATATATTCAAGGAATTTAGCTTCTGGCACATAGTATAAAAATGGGACCAGAAATACCCAACTGCCTGAAACTATTAAAAATCAGACAAACTATATAAAGTGATGGTTGGCAGCTACTGAACATCAGACAACATAGAACAATGGTCACTGAGTGAAGACTAGCAGTTGTCCCAGATTATTACTAGAGAGAGTATCCAGGATACAGTACAACAGGGGCCAACAAGATGGAGGTCAGCCTTATCCAGTGTTGAACAGAAAGGTCTGGGCTTCAGGGAGGGCATTGAAGAATGAATAAAGAAGACTGATTACTAGGAAAGAGAAAACGACTTAGCTAGAGAATTCCAGAGTTCTGCAGGGGGCTAACCATCATGTCTTCATCTGTGTAGCGATCAGTGTATGCTGGTGAGAAACTACCCAATCTTGACAGGCAAAAAAAAAAAAAAAAAAAAAAAGAAAGAAAGAAAGAAGGAAAGAAAAGGAAGAAAGAAAGTAGAGGAATAAATCTCACGACCCAAAAATGTAGGCAATTTGAATTGCCACCAGCCAGAGTGGAAAGTCATTGTAATTCATGGAGCATTATGCAGAGGGGGTCATTGCCTCAGTATTCAGACAAAATCAGTCTTGGACTAAAGATGAATCTGGTCCTGCATATCACAATTAAAGCTAACTCAAAGGAATAAAGCTGGTTCTAAGTAATTTTATTGCGTCCCAGAACAAAACTCAAGAATATTATAGCACTACAAAATATATCCAGCACCCAGAAATGTAATACTAAAAATGCTTGGCACTCAATAAAACATCACTAAATGTGTAAAGAAATAGGAAAAACAATTCATGATAAAGGGAAATCTCAATCAATAACAACATAGAGAAAAACGATAAAGATTATATCATTTGTAGAAAAGGCCATAATCAATTATCATTGTATGCCATAGTTCACAAATACAAAGAAGCAATTAACAACATATGCCATGATGTCTATGTGGAATGTATACAACTATACCCATAAACAAAATAATAAAGAGCACTGGAATGATAAATATATATGTTGTGGCTTATATATTAGGTGTTTCCTAAAAACTGATGAGTGAGACAATGCAAGAAAGAAGTGAAATGAATGGATTATGAGAGCCTTGGAGCTAATCAGTGCAGTAAAAACCTGATAAGAATTAACGTGGTAACTGGCAGGTCAAGTGCTGTTGGAGGTGGGTACCTGGGGGTGTATCTTTGGAATTATATTTTGTACCTGAAGAGTGGAGTACACTCTCTCTCTCTCTGTTTTTTTTCTTTCTTTTTTTAAAAATTTATTCCTTTAATATATAATGTCAGTAAAGTGTATTTTCATGTAGTATACATACATGGAATATAACTTGTACTAATTAGGATCCCCGTTTTTTGGTTGTTCATGATGTGGAGTTTCACTGGTTGTGTATTCATATATGGATATAGGAATGTTATGTCCAATTCAGTGTACGGTCTTTCCTATTTCCATTTCCCTTCCCTTCCCTTCATTCCCCATTATCTAATCCAATGAACTTCTGTTCTTCCCTACACAATCCCCTACCCCACCTTATTGTATGTCAGCATCCGTGAGTCAGAGACAACATTTGGCCTTTGGTTTGTTGGGATTGGCCTATTTCATTTAGCATGATAGTCTCTACTTCCAATTTGCAGTCCCACAGCAATGTATGAGTGTACATTTTTCCCCACATCCTTGTCAACATCTACAGTTACTTGTTCTTGATAATTGCCATTCTGGTGTGAGATGAAATTTCAGTGCAGTTTTAATTTCCATTTCTTTAATTGCTGGAGATGTTAAACATATTTTCACATATTTTTTGATCATTCATATTTCTTCTTCTGTGAAGTCCCTGTTCCTTTCCTTTGCCCATTTATTGTTGGGTTATTAGTTTTTTGGGGTTTTTTATTTTATTTTTTTCTGTTTCCTGATGACCATTTCTTAAATTACTTTCCTCTGCCATGTCATTCCACCATGATGTGCTGCCTTACCTTGAGACCCAAGGAATGGAGCCAACTATCTATGGATTGAGAACTATGAAACTGTGAACCCCCATATAAACTTTTTCTTTTAAAATTGTTAATATCAGCTTTTCAATCACAGTAGCAAAAATTCTGACTAAAATAATGTGGATAAATATAAAATACTTTATTTCTTCTTTCTTTCATTCTTTTTTCCTTTTATCTTTTCTATCTCTCTCTTTCCTTCCTCCATCCCTCTATTCTTCCTTCCTTCCTTCCTTCCTTCCTTCCTTCCTTCCTTCCTTCCTTCCTTCCTTCTTCCTTCCTTTATTTCATGCTGGCGTCGAATTCAAAGCCTTAAGCAGGGTAAGCACAAACACTACCATAGAGCTACATCCCTAGTCCTTCTTCTTTTTAAATATCTTTATAAGTTAATTGACTATTTAAAGAAAAAAAAATATGGTAAAGTTTGAGATTTTCAACAATTAAGAAATAAAATGTAACAATAGTACAGAAGCCATGAAGGGCATAATAGAAGATTACTCCCACATGACCCTTCTAATATGCTTCTGAAAGAATTAGGAGATTGCGTCAGTTTCTATTGTTAAGCTTATTATGTAAGATTCAAAGCCTGACATTTGTTTTCCCTGAGTTTCTAAAATCTCTTTCCATGTTTATCCTGATGTCTCTCTCTTGCAGAAACTTAGATATTGGTTCCACTAATTTAGACAGGAAAATCTATGTTGTCTTTGTAATTCTGTCTCATTTTATCCCTCAGATTGCGAATGTCAATACACAATCTTCATTTATCTAAATTCTTTTCCTTCATTTTATCTAATTTCTTTCACAAAAATCAACTTTCAAAACGTTAATTTGTTAAAGTTTGGTTGCTCTGACCAAAACTTTCTGACAAGGACAACTTAGAAGAAGAAAAGTTTATTTTGGGTTCACAAGTTCAGTCCATTGTTGCCCAACTGCATTGCCCTGGGACTACAGGGAAACAGATCATAATGGCAGAAGGGTATGGCAGAGAAAAAATGTTTTAGTTCCTAGCATTCAGGAAGAAAAAAAAAAAGAGTGTTGGAGGAACCAGGGACAAAATGAAATCCCCAAGAGAACATCTTCAGTGACCTATATCCTCCAACTATGTCATACCTATTTATAGTTAGTACCTGGTACAGTAGTCCTTCTGAATTATTTATCCATCAAGGAGATTAATCCACTGACCAGGTTACAGTTCTTATAATCTAATGATTTCACCTCTGAACATTGAAACATTTTATAATACATGAGCTTTTGGGGGAAACACCTCACATTCAAACCATAACATTCTGCTCATGGCCTCTGAAAACTCTAATCTTCCAAGGCAAAATCATTTTGTCAATTGTTAGGAGTCCTCATATCTTAATAATCCTAGTACTGACCAAAAGTTCAAGTCTAAATTCTTCTCTGAGATAAAGACAAACTCAAAGCTTTGAACCTTTGTTTAAACAAGATAAAATTATGTATATCCACTATATTGTGGCACAGAGTAAACATTCACATTCCAAAAGGAAATAATAGGAACATAGAAAGAAGGAACAAAACCAAAGCAATGCCAAAATTTAGCTGGGCAAACAAGTCCTGTTGCTTCATGTCTAGCATCTAGAGAAAATGCTGGTGAAGTGTGAATTCTAAAGGGCTTGGGCAGCCCCACCCCTGTGGCCTCGGTTTCAACCCATATGGCTTCTCTTCACTTGGCTTTTCTTGCATTTCCTCAGCTGGTGTTCCATGTTACTGGCAACTCTTAATTCAGCACACCTCCATTATAACTTCATTCTCACAGCTTTAAGCATTGCCATCACTGGGGTTATCCACAGGGATTCCAACCTGGTACACTTTGCCTTGCCTTCCAGGCCTTCCTTTGAAATCTCTGTGGAAGCCCCTGTGACCTTGTAACTCCAGCATCCTACATTTCTTCGAAATAAATAACACATGGACTTGCCAAAGTCTTCTACAAGCTCAAGCAGCAGACAGGTCCCCTTGAACTATGGATGCAGTGGTCTTTGAGTGGGAGGGCAGCTGATCACATTGTAACATATCCTGGGGAATATCTTCCTTAGGCACCCTGTGTGAGCAAGGTGCTTCTATAGTTTCTTTTTTTTAATTGACTTTATTTTTAAATACATGACCCCAGAATGCATTACAATTCTTATTACACATATTGAGCACAATTTTTTCACTTCTCTGTCTATAAAGTATGATCATACCAATTCATGTCTTCATACATGTACTTAGGATAGTGATGTCTATCACATTCCACCATCATTGCTAACCCCCTGCCATCTCTCTTCCCCTCCCACCCCTCTACCCTGGTATTGGCACCAAAGCAGACTGGTAGACCAATGGTACAGAATAGAGGACACAGAGACTAACCCACAAAATTACAATTATCTTATATTAGACAAAGGTGCCAAAAACATGCATTGGAGAAAAGATAGCCTCTTCAACAAATGGTGCTGGGAAAACTGGAAATCCATATGCAACAAAATGAAATTAAACTCCTATCTCTCACCATGTGCTAAACTTAACTCAAAGTGGATCAAGGACCTAGAAATTAAACCAGAGACTCTGTGTCTAATAGAAGAAAAAGTAGGCCTTAATCTTCCTCATGTGGGATTAGGCCCCAACTTCCTTAGTAAGACTCCGATAACACAAGAATTAAAACCAAGAATCAATAAATGGGATGGAATCAAACTAAAAAGTTTCTTCTCAGCAAAAGAAACAATCTGTGAGGTGAATAGAGAGCCTACATCTTGGGAGCAAATTTTTAGCCCTCACACATCAGATAGAGCACTAATCTCTAGAATATATAAAGAACTCAAAAAGCTAAGCACCAAAAACAAACAAACAAAAACCAAATAACCCAATCAATAAATGGACCAAAGACATGAACAGACACATCTCAGAAGAGGATATACAATCAATTAACAAATATATAAAAATATATTCCATAGTTTCTTAAAGAAGTTTGCACTGTTATACTCTTAAATCTGTGGTGAGCTGGGTCTTATTGATACCTAAGATGCCCTCAGGCATCTTTCCTATTGTTTCTGTGAAAAATACTTACTTTGTGGCAGTAATCTCTTCCTTGGCTCAAATTTTAGACATACTTCTTTGGAGACCAAACTGAAAGTTTTTAAAGTCTTTTTTTTTTTCTCTGCTTTCTGCTACCAATTATCATAGTAAACCTGGCTAAAAGCTGCCGGCAATATCCATACCTAAATGCTATGCTGCTTTGAAATTCCTGCACCAGTTTAATTATTACATGACTTTTAAATTCAGTCCACAGAAATTCTCAGGACATGTCAAAATATATCAAGTTCTTTGCCAGAATAAAACTTGAATGGCTTTTAGTCCCATTCCTATAGTGTCCTCATTCCCTTCAGAAATCTCAAGATCACAGTCTTTACTGTCTGCAATTCTTATCCATATTCTAGTCTTCTATGCTCCAACCAGAATTGCCTATTAAGCTCTATTAACATTATTCCAAGCCTTCTCCATTCAGTATCTGCAAACTTTTTCAAATTCTTTCCACAATCCAATTATAAATATTTCTGAACCACGTGGTCAGTTATAATCACAACAATTACCCCACTATTCAGTACCAGTTTCTCTGTTATTCAGCTTTTCACTATTGTAACAAAAATATCTTACATTATCAACTTGGAGGAGGAAACATTTATTTTGGTCTCACTGTTTCAGAAGTTTATTCCACTGTTGGCCAACTCCATACTCTGGGTTCAAGGTGAGGCAGAACATGATGGAAGGGCATGGTGGAGTAAAACTGCTCAGCTTATAGCAACTGGAAAGCAGAGACAGAGAGCACAAGGAGGCCAAGGACAATTCCTACTGGCATGTCCCCTGGTGGTACACTTCCTCCAACCAAGCCCTACCCACATATAGTTACTTACACAAGTACAATCAATAGTCCTTTCAAATTATTAGTCTGGTAAATGAATTAATCCATTGATGATGCTACAGCTCTCATAATTCAATCATTTTACTTTGGAACATTGCTGTACTGGGTAATGCAGGAGCTTTGAGGGGGAATACCTTGTATCCAAACCCAAACAACTAGGTAAATACAAATTAATCCCTTGTAAGACTGAGATGGGTCTCCAGGTTAAAAACAAAACCAAACCAAAACAGAACAAAAAACAAACCAAAACAAAACAAAAACTAGCAGGAAAGCTGGATCAAATAGGAAAGTGACTTAGATACAGAATGTAAAGACTTTAACTTAGTACCAAACTATCAAGTCTCTATATTTGCCTTCATTTTTACTGAGAATTCAGGAAATTCACCAATAGTGAAAATAAGTCTTCTGTTGTCTCTGCCTTTTAGCCTTTTGCTTTATTTACGACAGTCTGAGAAAAAGGAATTTTTATTTTATTTCTTCCCAATTGGAACTAAGCGCATCTCTTTCAATTGCTTGGAAGATTGAAATAGAATTACATAACAGGAAGGACTTTGACGTGGCTGATATAAGTTGTAAATTTGATAAGCACTTTCTTCTAGAAACTTAGCAGCCTGTCTGCTGGTTTCACATTTCATACAGATTGTTGACACCTCCTGAGCAGAGTACAGAGGACCTGTGAATACTCTAAGATCTGTCCTCAAATATTCTTGATTCTTGAACACTAAGCCTGGAATTTTTTCTTCTTGTGCCTGGATATATACGATGGAATAGAATATCATCAGAATATAATGGTGACTTTCATTTAATACAAACTTATTCATGATATATGGTATGAAAAAGACAATTGCTTTAATATTTTAAATAAATCAAACAATAACATGGCTGTATTATGTAAGAAGACTTAAAATTCCAAAATAGATCAAAAGAGCATGAAAAAATAAACTACAATTAAATAAAATAAGTAACAGACACAACATATAGTAGACTTAACAATATAATCTAGTGAGTCTTTTGTGCAATAGAAAAATAACACAGATAATTGCAAATCATAAAGGAGAAAATTAATGAAAAAATTATAGTAATAGAAGATAATCATATAAATTAGCTCTATAAATAGTAACTCTTCTCAAATAAGGAAAGATAACATATAGAAGGAATCATCACATTTATTAAAATTGCTTAAAGTACTAAAATTATTTACTTAATGCTCATTATAATCTGGAAAAAATACTTAATTCTAATCTGGGAAAAATACTTACTGATAATCCTTACTTGATATTACTTGAAAAAAGTTACCTAGGTTAAAAAAAAAAACCTTGTAAATTATATTAAGGCAGAAATTAGTAACATAAAGGAACTTATATAAGAGACATAAATAAATTAAAAATTAATTAGTCCAACTTTCCTGAAAATTTGGAGCAAAAATTGTTCTAATAAATGAATCAAATGCTTTTGGTAGCAAAATTTTTTAAAACAAATGAATTATTAGCTAATAAATATTTAATAGATAAAGTATAAACAGAATAAATAGATTTATCTTACAAAAATATTCAATCATGGTTTAAAAAGTGGTGTCCTATATCATATTCATAACAAATCTCCTGCTACAACAAATCATTTCAGTGGCTTAACATAATAAATCTCGTCTACTTCAACTTAAGTGCTAGGAATTCTTTACTCTATTTGGGGAAGTAGATACCTACCATTTAGTTCTATTATCTTCTGGAGCCTTGCCAACTCACCCTGGATTTTCAGAATATGGACATTGCACAAGGGAAGAGACAGTGTGACACATGCGAGAGAAATTTTAGGGATCAGTTTAAGACTCGACTAAATATCATGGATACTTTTCCTCAACATATTCCTGGCTGGAAACTGTTTACATAGCTTCACCAAAAGCAAGGGAGGATGGGGATATACTTAACCACTGGGTTAAGAAGAAAATGTGGGAAAAAAGGTTTGAGCACTAATATGTTTTCTTACTAAACATTTTTTTTACCAAAAATAAGAATAAAAATGAAATATGAAATTCAAGGAAATAAAGTATTACATTTATATATATATATATATATATATATATATATATATATATATATATAATCAGAAGTTAAATAAAAAGTGACAATTGATTAAATCTGTATGTTCCAGATATAGACTATACAGTCTTCAGAAGTATATGTGAAATGCCTACCAAAATAATAACATATTTTACAATGAAGGAAATTGCAATAGAAGAGACTAGATTGCTTAGGAATGCACTTAATAAATTTATTTACTTTATATAAATTTTTCATTTCATGATAGTGGTTTGAGCAACTATTCGTGGCTACAATCACATAGACATACACTCAAAGGAAGCCTTGGAACATTGAGAAGGGATTTACATGAAATGTGATATTTTGAATTGATTAATAATGAACAATTTAACAATTTATAATTAACATAATAAAGAAATGTGAAAAAATTAAATGTTCCTAAATGAACACATCAGAATGTTTTATTAATAATTTGAGGGAAATTTATATCTCTCTAAATAGGATTAAAATAAGTTCAGTGTGAATAATTCAACATAAAAATTAAGTATTTGAATTAAAAAGTGTTCTAATAATGAGGGTTAAATGAAATATACTCTAAGTTAAAAGTAAAGAAAAAATCTTAAAAGGAGCATGCAGTTTACATATGATTAATTTTAAGTGAAACAATTAATTTATGAAAGTGCAAACATATGTGCACCACATAATATCACAATTACTCAAGGAGTTAAGACAAATGAATACATCAGTATTTATGGATAATGGTCTAGATGTCACAAATATGAAGAAATACTTTAAAATAAAAATGCTTATTTACACTAAAATTTAACGATATCAAATACTTTTTTTTCTGAATGCTAAATTTTGCTCCCTAAGTCAAAATATCATTGGAATTCAAAATATAGCATTGGGATTCAAATCTTTTTAAAATTTCAATTAATTGCCCCATTTTTTTTCAAATCAACGAAAATATTAATAATAACATTTTTTTTTCTGTGTTAGTCAGCTTTTCATCACTGTGACTGACAGACCAGGTAAGAACAATATCGAGGAAGAGGAGTTGATTTTGGCTTATGGTTTAAGACAGTCCATGACAAGCCTAGTTTATTGCTCTGGACTTGAGGTGAGGCAGAACATTATGGTAGAGGTTTGAGCAACTATTCATGGATACAATCACATAGACATACACCCAAAGGAAGCCTTGGAATATTGAGAAGGATTTACATAAAAATGTGATATTTAGTATTGTTTAATAATGAGCAATTTAACAATTTATAATTAATGTAATAAAGAAGGAAAGCTGCTTATCGCATGGCAGCTGGGAAATAAAGAAAATGGAAGAGGCTGCAGGGGAGATAAACCCTTCCAGGACATATTCCAGCTATACCCTCCTCCAGCCATACCCCACTTGCCTACAGCTACCACCCAGTTAGTCTGTTCAAAATAGAATGGACCAGTTAGGTTATTGCTCTCATAATCTGCTTGAGGTTGCTAGGGGTAAGGGCAAGGATAACTAAGGAAGGGCTGTTGTGGTTGCAGCTGTGAGGAACAGAAGCAGGTGTTATAGGTCAGAAGAAGGCATTGTGTTTAACCTTGGCAGAGAGTAGAGAGTTACAGGATGTCTTTCAGACCCACTGTCTCCTTTCAGATTGGCATGATGTCTGCCTCCCCTGTCCTTCTCCAAGGCCCTTATCTTGGCTGCCTATGGGAGATCTATGTTTCTGCCTCAATAGGCCTGAAACATAGTAGGGGTTTTATAGTCACTTCTGGAAATTACAGGGATACCATTAGTCAAGGTGAGTAAACAAGGTGTTTTGTAAGATGTGTTATGATTATTATATGCATATGAAATAAAGATTCTATCTATAGATGATGTATTTCTTTATTATAATATGTCTATCAAGACCAGAGTTTGGAATTGAATATCTTGATTTAATTTCTAATTTAACCTGATAAAACTACATATTTTAGTAATAACATGTGGTTTTTTATTTCACTGTCACAATTTTCTTTAAATCGTGCAAATTATTAATGATGCCAGAGTATTTGTCAGAGTGGGCCCTCTTGTGTAATTAAATTTCCTTTTGGCTAAAATAATCATTAGAAATACATGATGCATGAATGTTATCAATATTAGACCATGATATTTTATGCAAATTTTATTGTGACATAAAAACATAAGGAACTATCAAATCGAATACAATCAAATCATGTACAATCTATCTCAGAATTTAAGATTTGCTACCTCTATTCAGTGAGCATAATATTCCTGGCCATATAAGTATATTAAATAATAATATCTTATTACTAACAACTTTACATTCTTATGAAATGTCTTTGAAATGTTGAGTTTTCATGCAGACTACATGTCTATTGTATTTTACTGCCAAAATAACATGTTTCAAATAGTAAAACGGCAGGGGAATACTGACTGAGCTATTAATAAAACACACCAGCTTTTAGCTGGCAAAGCAGCCTTCTTTCCATCAAACATGTCTCAGCCTTTAATAAAGAAACTCAAGTGGTGTAGGTGAAAAATTACTTTTCTCACCCGGTCATCTGTCTGTCATGTATTATTCAGGTCACCAATGTTTGTCCTGAACTGTATCATTCTGTAGTTGTGTCAGGTATGAGATATGTTCAGTGTAATTCCATCAGACTTCGTGAAGTTGATTAGAACAGATCACCTTTCGGCATGGGCACAAGTTATCTCAGCAGATTGAGTGAAAAAGACTTATTTATCTTTGCCTTATAATAAAGAAAAAGATGAGCAAATTTATCCATTAACTTGAAAAGAGTCACATATTTGGTGTGAAAAACAAACTATAGCCTGTAATTCTATTGAAAATACTATAGTAGATAGATGTTTCTTCAGGAGAAAAAAAAAAAAAAACTTACACTAGGTTCAACATTTAATAGCATGACATATTTAGCCAATGTACATACCTTTTATTATAACCCTTAAAAGGGTAAATATTTGTCCCACAAGAAAATGACAGAATGTAATAAAAAGTGTCATATCTTTGATGGATTCCATTGACTTTTTCCAGTATTATTATTATTTTACAAAACAATTTTTCCACAAAATATACTTCAAAGCTTATGCAATTATTATACTATTATGTCATAATTAAAGTATAGACCATTTTCCTATAAATATTATAAACATTTAGCAACTTAAGATAACTGTGAAGAGAGTTGAAATATTAGGCAGACATATAAGTTAGGTATAAGAAACCTAAGATCTTGTCGGATGTGACCTGGACCTTTAGGTTCCTTATCTGTCACATTAACAAGTTGGATGTGTGCATTCCCATGGTGATGAGAGAGCAAGGTAATGCACACTGATTACATAGTAGAGCCTGAACTATGTTTACATTTAGATTTGGCTATTTATTAAATTCATGATTTTAGACATGTTTCTAAAATGCAAATTAAATAAAGTAACGTGGCAGCATCTAGCACATAGGAAGGTTTGCATATGCATGTAGACACACAGTATGTATGTATTGCCTCATCCTAACATGATTTAAAATAGTGCATTTTAAAAATCGGTGTACTTTGTTCTCTTATCTTCCATTTTTTAATTTTAAGAATCCTTGAAATAAGAGAATTCTGCTGTCATGTATAACTGATTAGAACAACAACAACAAATATATATATATATATATACATATATATGTATATATACATATATATGAATATAAAGACTTATAATATTGATACCAAGGGCATGGAAGTTCTTTCCTTTTATTCTGTTCGTCATCTCTGTTATTTAGAGTTTTGAATTTTTTTCTGTAGAAGTCTTTTCTTTTAAAAGTCATTTCTAGACAATTTATTGTTCTTGGTGCTGTTCAGAATATTTTCCTTTAGTTTAGTTGATTATTGTTGGTGCAGAGAGACAAATCTCTTATAAAAGATGTTCATATTATCTGCAATATATGGCAGCATTATGTCTTACTTGCCAATTCTTACATAGCTTGTTTTTTTAATATTTGCCAAAAGTTCCAATAGTATGTTAAATAGTAGTTAGTAGTTTTAGTGAACCTTCGTCTTATTGTTAACCTCAAATAAAATGCATTAAAAGCTTTTATATTAAAAATGGAGTTTGCAAAAAAAACGAAAGAAAGAAAAAAGAAATGGGGTTTGCTGAGGATTTTGGTATATATCTTTTACCTAGTTAAATACAACCCTGTTTTTGTCTTAATTTGCTAACCCCTTTTATTTAAAAGAAAAAAAAAGAATGACTTGATTTTTATCAAATGTATTTATATCCTTAATTGTGGAAATTACAGACTTTCTTTCTTAATGTAAAAAAAGAGAAAAATATAGAACACTAACACTAAAGAATACTAGTGATTTTGCAAAAAGATTTTTTTGACCTACCATATAAAAGTCAAAAATACATAAAGTGAAGTGCACTGAGGAATTATCCAATTACTCTTTTTTATATATACATTTTATTTATAGTAGGCCATAGATGGTCTAGAAAACAAAGTCAATTTCTGCTAAATTGTTTCTCACCCCCTGGGATCTGGAATGTGTTTTGAAATAGGAAACTTTGGAAATTTTCTCAATTCTCCTCAATCTCTGTTATATATTTTGTGGAAACTTGTCTTGTATTGAAAGGTCCCCTCTATATTTCTCCCACTCTGTAAACCTGTTTCCTTTTGCTGGAAGCCAGAGCTCAAAGCATCAAGAATTTATTAAGCTTCAGGGAAGTTGTCAATAATGTGCTAGGCTGTGGAGAATATTTGAGAAAAGTAGCTTTTGTTCTCACAGGGTCAAATATGTTTTTAAACAGGTGACCAGGAAGGCTTGCATGTGCAAAACAAGTCAAAAACAATATAAAACAAGACTAAATCAAGTGTTAGCAACTTGAAGGGCAAATTAAAGCTGCTAGCAAGATTTGGAGAAGGAAAAAATATAGAAGAGAATTGATTTTGTGTAAAAGATTTGGATCTAAAAAGACATAACTAATTTTATACTCATCTTACTTCACATGTAAGATCTTATATTTTTACTAAAATTATTTGCTTTAGATTCTATGTTTTATTTGTGGATCATTCCACATAATTGTTTTATGAGGTTTTGAAACTCGAGAGTGATTTAAACGGCTGCTCAAAACACACCTCCTCTGTTATGTTATTCTGGGATTATCTTGAACCCTAGCTGCAGAGGTGAGCTCTGGTTTGCCTCCCTTAATGAAATCATATAATTTCATTGAGGAATAGGTACATGAGCTAAATTTGTCCAATCAGAGTGAAACTCTAAAGTTTTATTTCATAGTTAAAGGAAAATATATGGTCCCTCTCCTCTTCTTTTAAGGATAGACACAGAGGCATTAAGTCTTCTTGCTGAAAGCAACCATTCTTCAGCCATGAGATATATCAGCTTGAGGACAAAGAAGACATAGGGAACAAGTCTACAGAATTTGGGAGAAAGTACCCCAAACCATGTATTACTTCTGGACTTTTACCAAGAACCAACACTTTACTTTTATTTTTTTTTCAATCCAGTTTAGATTATGTCAGTTTCAGTGCTATTTGAAAATTGGTAAGCATACAAATTAAACAATTAAAATTAAATATAAATTATTTTTTCTTAGACAACCAATCTTATTTATTTTAAGTGTTATTTAATTATTTTAAGTGTTCTTTTTAACCAACAAAAAGATTTGACTTTTATATATCAGATATATTCTTACCTGATTTATTTTGTCTAATATACTTTATCAGTTAAGAATTTAAAAACATTCTAAAATTACAAGTATAGATCTGGATGTCTGAAAGAAATCACATGTAAACCCTGAGAAACAAAAGAGAACAATGAGAAGATAGTGTATTGGTGACAAAGAAAACATATTCTGGAGTCATGGAGAAATGGATTTAAATTACCACTTCAATCACTTACTCCTTCTGTGACTTCAGGATAAATCATTAATCATATCTCAGACTAAGCTCCTTATCTGGTAATTGTAATAATAATAGCACCCAAATTTCTGGCTTTTGATTAGCTATGTGTGATTCACACTAAGAGTATGCTCTGACAGTGGGTAACTGATTCTGAAAGAGAGAAAAAAAATCTCTACATGCTTGTGAAATAAAAGATATAGATGAACCACTGTTAAAGAAAAATAATTAAAGTTGAATTAAATGATAATAAAAGTAAAACTACTAGGCTAGAGGTAAAACTATGTTTTGAGACAATATGTAATTTAAATGTATATGTTAGAAACAAAGAAAAGAAGGCTGAAAGCCAATTATCTATGCATAATAGAATTAGTTAAGAATATAAATTGGTTCCAAAATAGTAAGAAAACATTAAAGATAAAAGCAGAATAATATGTCTTGTCCATTGATCAAAGAATCAGTAGGGTAAAAATATCAACTCTCTTCAAACTTATCAGTTCATTTAATGAAATACCACATTAAAACAGATGTTTTGCAGAAATTAAGAAGCTGATTTTATAATTTACAAGAAAATATAAAGGACAATGTATAGTATGAAAAGCATAATTTTTAGGTATTCACTTTATTAGGCATCAACACATTAAAAAGATACACTGAAAAAAGATAGTGTATTTTTGGCACAGTGAATAATACTAAACCAATGAAATATAATTGAAATTTAAAAAGCTATGTCAGAATCACATGGACTTTTATTTAATTCAATGGTGGGACTACAATGCTGTAAGGAGGGTCTTTCTGATACCTATTGCTGAGCTAGTTGAATACCCATCTGGAAAAACACTCTTACCTCATACCATATTAAAAACTCAGTTCCAGCAGTTTGCAGCTGTATATGTAAAAGGTGAAGCAATAAAGATTCTAGAAGACAATATGAAAGATCATGCTTATGGTTTTTGAATTTAAAAGATCTTTTCTAAACAGGGCAAAAAATTAGAAACCATAAAAACAAAATACTTTAAATTGGATGATTTTAAAGCTTTTTTTTCATAAAAAGGCATCTGAACTGAAAAGGCATTCCGCAAAGACTGAAAAATATTGTAACACACATAATGACAAAAGCTTAAGAGCTCAGAATATGATAAAAGTATAACCAATAATAAAGGAGCAGAAAGCTCATTGGAAAATGTGAACAAGAGTGTTCAACAGGCATTTTACAAAAAAAAAAATGTATCCAAATGTTCAATAAACAGATAGTAGAAATAAACTGATCTCAGATGTGTTTAATTAATATATATGAGCACATATATGCACACATACATACATATATATGTATATATCTCAGAAGAAAAGATTACTACAAGTCCTTCAGAATGACTAATATTAATAGATTACCAATACTAAGTATTAAATAGAAGGTAGAATAATGAGAAGTCTGGTTTAGGATTCAGGATCTACTGAAGTTCTTGGGGACCCCCTTTTGATCTAATTTGAATTGATCTTTTGTCTCTCAACCAAACAAAAAAATTAATGACTACCTTGAGCTTATTACATATAAATTTATTATGTTTCCAACTGAACATAAATGAGCAAAGTCCAGAGAAAACCATTTCATGTTCATATTTGTATTGAGATAAAAAATGGCCACAGTGTAGCTACAAAAAAAAAGAGATTTAGCATCTCCCTCTTCTAAGGAACCTGAGAGACTTCTTACAAATGGAAGTTTTAAACTTGTTTTAATCTATGTCCTAGTTACAAAGTTAGGATAAAGCAATCACCCTATGACCTTGCTTTTTGACAACATCCAATCCAGATGTGGCCCTGTCTTCCTTCCCTTTGCCTCAAAGTCTACCAGTACTATCCTACACCCTATAAGCCTAATTCAAATCCTTTTGCTGAGACATCCCACAATATCTTCTAACTATTGGTGTAATTTTGATGGTCTTTGTTGATTTTAAATAAGACATAGAACTGATACAGTTAATATTTCAACTGGATTTTTAAAATATTTGAATCTTAGTTTGAGCTCTAAAATTTAATTTTTCCAGTACTTTTATTTTGAAAAAAAAATTGCATAAAGATTGAAAACATAATTTAATGAATATTTATATAATTATTACCTGAATTCAATTTCAAACATTGTGCTATATTTAAAATATTAACTAAATGTTTACCTAGTTAGTCCTCATTCAAACAATAACATTTGATAAATTAAACAATGCTTTAATTCTTAAAATCCCCTCTTAATTTGTCCTCCTTTTCACTGAATTCCTGTGAGTATTCTACATTTTTCCCCCTACTTTGTTTTTGTCCTCAAAAGTCACAAATTTCTTTATCCATTTGCTACCTGGAAGAGTTATTTAAGTTTTCACCCTGAACCCTAGCTTTTTCTGTCCTCATAATGTCTCTCTGTGTTGTAATTTTTACTCTTAGTTTCCATCAGCATATACAATCAGAAAAGTTCCAAGATAATATCTCCTAGTTTTTAATTGATTTCTAGAGGTATACATACAACTTCTTGCCTTTCATTGTTTTTTTAGAAGTGCTAAAGACATCTCAGATTCTACATATATTTATAAAATCAAACCCTAGATTTGAACCATCTAACTGTAGTCCTTTGCCCTATTGTCTAGACAGGGACTGGCTTTGTTAGGATTTTGCTTAGAAAAACATGAAATCCATAAGTCATTTTGATATTTTATCCAGTGATACTTCCATGTGTAATTCTGATACGTTCCTTCCAACCACCAAATACTAGCTTTCTCTGGGTCCATCAGCTTGCTTTACCCACCATCATTTCTCAGAGTAAATTATTGGAATAGACTGCTTTAATGATCTCCAATCCATTCTCTAAAATGAAAAGAAGTAAGTATAAAGACTAAAAAATTAAAAAAAGCAAGTCTTACCACAATCCCTTGCTTGGTTAAACTTCATCATTGTTTTCTCATAGTGGTAATAATAAAAACAATGCTCCTAAAGAGGATTTAAAACTCTGACCTCAAATTGAACCATTACCTTAAATCCCATCCTCTGCATACTCCTCCTCTTAGATCTCTTTGTTCTATGCTTTCTCCTATTTCCTCGCACACCTCACTTCTTCCCTTTGTGCCCACCTACGAATTTTTCATATCTCATGTCAATTCTCACTCCTGGACTTGCCTGTGTTTGAAACAAATCACCCAGCTTATGCTTTTGAGATACTGTGTGTTTCAGCTATCACTTATCACAATTGAATTTTATGTTACTATGGAATGCATTCACCTAAAATTCCAAATCACAAGAAGAAACACAGAGAAAATAGGTATTCATTTTTCTTCTAAAAAAGCCTTTCTGACCTTTCACTCCCTCATCTATAGAGGATAGGTAACTTTATTCTCACTCTCATCACCACTAAATCTCATGATGCTCTTCCTCTAAGTTTCACATTTTCATTCCAGAGAGAAGAGAAGCAGGAAAGGACATTCCAGTAGTTTTCGATTCTTTATATCAGAAGAATAGAGGCTTTCCTAGAACCCCTTAGCAGACTACCTTTCCATTTAATTGTTCAGGACTATGCCCCAATTCTACCACTTACTGTGTTGGTTGTTGGGAAGCAATTAAAAATGGTGTCAGAGAGTAAATTGGTTCACAAGTTTACATTTTTTATGGGACTAGTTGACTTATGTTTGTCTATCCCAGTAGGGTAGATTTTAAGCTCCTTTAAGGCAGGGACAATATCTGTTTTGCTAGTAGCAGGTATTTCATAATTACAAAATATATATAGATATATAATATATAAATGTATATTATATATATACATATGTATGTGTATATATATATATATGTTGCTATTTCTAAATTGTTAATTAAAAAAACACCTTCTGTGGATCTATTCATATATTCCTTCTAAAATATCTTAGTTTCAGAGTCTTATTTTCCAAAGAAAGGATAATAATAGAATTCTTATTTAGTCCAAATTCTTAGTTGTACTTGTCTCTGACAAGTGAGTATAAAACAATGTTTTAGTCATAATCTCATAGAAGAATCTAAAAGACTAATTAACTTGAAGGCATTATTATTTTCACAGCAGAAGAAGCTTTAGGTTTTGATACTGACTAATGTAAGCAAGTAACACAGTTTTGGCAATCTACACATAAGTTCCTAAAAGGACAATATTAATTTATTTAGTGATATGTGAATAACAACAAAGGAAATGGGTCATGCAAATGGGCCTTCAGGTCAAGTATTTTCTAATAGTGGCTCCAAGGGACATAGTGTGCAAAATTATTATAATTGCTCTCTACAGAACATAGCTACATTATATTAAGACTTCTCTAAAGTTCATTAACCTAGTCAATTTATAAATCTGACATGAAATTAAGATATGTACATATAATAGAATACAACAAAGGAATTAAAGATATGCATGCACTGATATGAAACTGTATCACAAATTTATAAGTTTAAAAAAGGAAGTTGTTAAAACTGTTGGGGATAATATATTTAACTACAGTGACGATTTACTGATATGATGAATAAAAATGACAAACTAAAGAATAAATGATTTTATTTTTATCAAGATCAATCTTTATATGTATTATATGTATTAGCACATTCTTGATATTTATAATTTTTATTATTCATTATAATACTTTAATATCATTTGTATATATAGTATCAAACCCTAAATTCTTTTTATGATTTAATCTTTATGGTTTGAACCTTATTGTGCAGAAAGAGAATATATTCATACATTTTATAAAAGTTTTTTAAAGGTATTTTCAAATTTGGTTAGAAACAATAAAAATAAAATTATCTATCTGTATAATATCATTTTTATATCATATAAACAATTTTTTTAATTTGAAATTTTAGAGCAAATATTAGGTTAAGCTTAAAAAAGAAAAACAAAAATCAATTAAATATGAGAGCTAAGAATTTTCTACAGAAAGATAAGTATTTTATGCTTTTTAATTTTTTTTCATATGTGGAAGATGATTTAAAAAAAAGATCTGAAAAGAGAAAACATAGAATATGGAAGAGAAAGGGAAAGGGGATGGGGCAGAGAGAGGAGGAAAAGAAAGGTTAGTATGAGGGTGGATATAATCAAAACATAATAAGTGCATGTATGGAAATGTCACAGTGAAACCCATTGTTTGTACAGCTAATAATTAAACAATTTTAATAATAAAGAAAGATGTTGCATTAAATAGATAATATTAAAAATTGAACAGGAAAATCTTGCTAATTCTTGTAGTAACTTTATGAAGATATGTATATATTTTAAAACTCACCCTTTAAAGTATAAAATGTGATGCTTTTCTGTTTTTGTTTTTTCTTTATTCACATAATGAATATTTATGTTATTTTTAAATATTTTAATTTTATTTAGAGATTTGTGCAACTGCACCTATATAAAATTTTTGAACATTTTGTCATCCTAACAATGAATCCCATGACTGTTATTAGTCACTCCCCATTCCCCCTTTCTGCAGACCCCAGCAACCACAAATCTCTTCTGCTTCTATGGATTTGGTAATTAAGAACAATTTATATTTAAGTCTTTTTTTTTCATCCAAAATCATCCACTTTAATGATTAATAGATTTCCTTGACATTTTTGGTTCACATATATTTTTTACATTGTTGGGATCATGTATTTATGTATTTTTTTTAAGAGAGAGTTTTCAGTACCTTCTTTCTTTCACTCAGCATAATGCTTTCAAGGTTCATTCAAGACATAGTAGGCAAAAGAACTAGATGACATATGGCTGAATTACTTTTTATTATATAATGCATTAGATTTTTAATTTATTCATTAGTTTATGGACATTTAAGTTAATAATTTCAATTGATGTACGCTGGACTTAGTTGATTTTTGCTTTTGTTTGCTAAGATGTTTTGTTGAACTTCTCTACTGAATTTTAGTACTTTAACTAAACTCCAGAACTTTACTTTGGTTCTTCTATATACTCTCTGTCTCTTTATCAACATTCTCTATTTGGGGAGATCATTATCATCTCTTTTAAATCTTTAGATACAGATTCTTATAGTTCTTTGAACTGTAGTAGTTAATTTTGAGTCTTTATCTAAAGCAGTGTTTGAACTTTCTCAGGAACAATTGATATTTCCTGTTTGTTTCTTTCTATGGATGGGCTTTATTTTCCCATTCCTTCTTATTCTTTTCTCAGAAGCTGGATTAGTTGGTTTTTATCTTTATTTATTTATTTTTGTCTGTGATCAAAATACCTGACAAAAACAACATAGAGGAGGAAAAGGTTTTTTGGGATCATGGTTTCAGAGGTTCAGTCCATGGTCAGCTGACTTGATGGTCGAGGCCTGAGATGAGGCTGACCATGGTGAAAGAAGGTTGCTTAGCTCATAGCAGTCTGTAAACACAGAGAGGGAGAAAGAGAGAAAGAGCAGCAGAAGAAAGAGAAGCCAAGGATAGTCCAAGGGCATACCCTCTGTGACCTACCTCCTACAGTCATGCCCTAGCTGTCTATAGTTTCTACTCAATAGTTCATTCAAATTACTAATTAATTAAATGAAAAATACACTGAAGAGGTTACAGTTCTCATAATACTATCATTTCACTTCTGAACATGCATGTATTACCTAACACATGAGCTCTTTGGGGAACACTTTTTATATCTAGACCATAACATACTCTGTATATGAGTGTTGGACTTAATCTTCAACATTCCAGAAGGCAGTTTATAACTCTGTATGGAATCTCAAGGCAAGCCTAATGTAACAGATCACATCCTTTTCAGGTCTTTTCTTGATATATGCAGGAAATAGCTTCCCAGGAATACATCAGAGCTATGGAAATCAAAGAATCTCAAATTGTATAAGAATAAAGAGCGAAATTATATCATGTTTAATATACACTGACATGCTTAAAATAATATGATATGCAAAATTGAAAGAGAGAGATTTTAAGGAAAGAGCCTAAGAAATGAGGCCATGTAATTAAAAAGGGAAAAAAAGTTAGCTTGACAACTAAAAGAAGTGAAAGAAAATAGATTTTTAAGTTGGAAAGGCATTAATAGAAAAATTTTTTTTCATAGATTAGAAATATAGTTATAATTGATATCTAATACATAAGACTCAAGCAACACAATTAAAATATATAAAAAAATTGGAACTCAAAAAGATGCTAATGAAAATCTCTCTCTTTTTGGCAGTCTCCGTTTAATGTATTTTTCTGCAAAATAAATGAAAAAGATTATAAGCAGAAGGTTCTTTTGATTTGCATTATGTAAGTGAATATGAAAGTCCAAACGAATAGCCTGAAAATATTTTATTTTCTAGAAAGATTTCCCATAGCTTAATTTCATTATACTTTGTAGGATAAGCAAACCAATGATGAATAAAAAATGTTGACAGAAGATTTAAGTAGTGTGCTTTAATCACTTGATTTAATCAATTTTTCCTAACCTTTTTTCATATAAGGGGAGAATATATAATATCATCTATAGCCCACAGAATGATTTGTATTATCATTAATAAAGAGGAACACTATATATTTCTACTTTAAAGGGAAAAAAGAAGCCCATAATCTAATTTCTGATTTTAGAAAAGAAGTAAAATTAATAACATATATTTCTTTTTGCCTAGACATTTTTAAACTTCATTAAATAAATGTTAGGGAAAAGAGAAATTAAAATTTATATTCACTGAATAAAGAGATGAAATATGAAATATTTAAAAGCTTATGCGATTTTGCCCTTTGTTGAATGGTTGGGAAAGTCATAGCTTTAAATACCCATAATATTAGAAGAGAAATACAAAAGTCATATTAACTTATGGGTAAGTTCAAGAAACAGTAAAAGGAGAAAAAAACTGGGCATGAGAAAAAGGAGAATGATAAAATTGTTTAAAGAATTTAAAGAAATAAATAATGCTATACAATAAAACACAATTTTTAAAAATTTGGGTAAAGTTTAAACAAATTCAGAAAATTTCTCTAAAACTAATGAAAAAAATGAGATTAGTTTAAGTACATAAATATTAGGTAGAACAAAGTGTATACAGTCAGTAAGATGTAAGATATTTTAAAATTTAAAGTATACCATTTGTAGTACTTTATATAGTTAAGAAAAGGGTTATTCTATCTGGACTTCACAATTCACATGGGAAGTGCTTAATTTCTCTACATGCAAAAACAACAGAGACTTAGATTTACTTATCTGTCTGAAGTAAGTCAGTTAAAAATATAAAAGAAGATGCATAATCTATTCAATCTGAATGTATGATCTTAACCCTTAATAATGAGATATTTATTGAGAATCTACTCTAGTTGGGGACTGTGACAGATGTAGTCAATGATGCACTAATATAGTCCTCATAAAAACTTCAAAAAGTAGGAACTATTTTTCCTCAAGAAAGTACATAAAATCCACAAACCAGAATGACAAAAGCAGTAAAGTCAATAAAACAATGACAACCAGTCTGAGTGTTACTTTACAAATTCACATATGACATAATCAACATAAAAAACAAATAAATGCTTTAATGCACAATTTTTATAGGTGAGCAAAGGAACAAATGAAAATAGATGAAATGATTTTGTTTTCAAGAAGAAAATATGCAGCCATTTATATCAAGGTTTATCATTTATTATTTTTTGTCAAGGTCTTGATAGTAGATATGTCCAGCTTTGTATGAAGTCTCTGCCCCAGTATTCCTGTGACATTGCTACAATGGAGTGTACGCAAGAGGGTGACTGTATTGAAACAAGGTGTTGTTTACAAAAACAGTAACAACAAAAAAGATTTGACTCATAATTTGAGATTCTTTGCTTTATACTAATGAGAAGCTATTATTCATAGTAAGTTACTAAAAACCAGCTTAAAAAATGAAAATTTGTTTGCTGTAAAAAATAAAAGGAAAATTGGTGTTGCTGCTCAGGGTATACAATATAATAAATAGCAAAAATCTCTAAATTTTTATTATCTTTTGACTCAGAAATTCCAAAATTTTATCATAAGGAAGTAATAGGCAATATTAATTATCCATATCTGATTCATATTGTTTGTGTTTATTTATTTTTGGACTCTTCATTTATAAAAATGGAAGAGAAAAAGAGATTAAAAATGAGACATGATTTTTAAAAATGTTTTCAAACATACTTTTGTACACTTGGAAATATTCAATCTTAATATATTAATAGGAAAAAAGAAAAAGTGCTAAAGATATTAACTCATTTTTTTATTTACATTTAAACAAATTCATCCTCTTTACAATAATCCCATTTAATTTCCTTGATCAGCTTGCCTTAGTGATTGACCTGCCTTTTTCTTTTTTTGCTTTGTTTATTATGAACAGAGACTATGAATGACAATAACAAAGAATTAATTAAAATGTGTGTCTTATAATTTTTAAGAGATGAGTTTCAAATCAATGATTTGCCTAGTTGATAGTTCATTCTGCAAATGCATTAATTTTTTTTTCAAATGAGATAGTATCCTCATGACACAGTTGTTTTAACAGTTTATAAAAGAAATCCACATAGAAAAACACACAGAACATTGGGTGAATCCCTTGCCTATGTGGATTTTATCTGATGCTCCCTAATGGACAAGGCTGTTCAAGCACAAAAAAAGCCAGTTTCTTACTTCTTCACAGGAAAATGAGAGGGACTGATCCTCTTCAGTATACTGCTGAATTCAGAATCATGTTGGGTTAACAGGGTTACCATTTCCTGACCAACTGTCAATCTCTAGCATCTGAAACTTCAGGCACCTTAGGGTCAACATGAGCTTGTTAAGCCATTCTTACAGCCCATGAGGGTGAAGTCGCTTTAGGTAGACATCCTTTAAATCTTTCTAGCATTCTCCTTTTATTTATTTCCTAATGTTTCTCTACATTCTTTCTTAATATGACTGCCCTATAACAGCATGCACTGCTATAGCTATTATGAGTCATAACCTTGTCTTTCCTGATGCTGATCAATTATCTTTCAAATAAAGGGAATCTGGAAAATACACCCTCTCAAAGTCTAACTCCTATTGTTCTTAAACTGCATGTCACCATGAAAAATCAAATGCACAGTACAAGACATATAATTAAAATGTAGATCATGTTCAAACAAAATTATATAACTTAAGGTCAAAAGAAACTAAATAAGGAATGGAGGAAGGTAATTAAAAAAAAGAGATAAGGATCCTAATTACTTTAGTTATTTATTTTAAAAATTATTTCTGGAGATTTTTTGTGAGGATGGTTAAATATCAGACAATGTGTTCTAAATGCAGAGTTTATTGAATCTTTATCTCTAAATAGAAGATACTTGAAATGTCAAGTTTATTAATGCTAAAATCCGACACATACTAGATTTACAACTACTTTTATTTATATTTTGGTATGTGATTGTTTCATTTAATGTACACCCATGGTCACAGGTATATAGCCAGAAATAATTTTTATGATAAATACTTGTTTCTTGATACCAGTTTTCTGAGTTTAATATGATCACCAATAGGACTTTTTATTCCTTATTACACCATGAGCACAATCAGTAAATTGAAGAATGACACCACGGAGCTATGACAACCCTCTCAACAAGCCCCTGCTGACATGAATTATGAGGGCCATTATGTGGGAGCTTGAGGTGAGAGTGAGAAACCTTAAGGGTCTGATACTTAGTGAAGTGTTTAGAAGTTTAGATACCAGTCCTTCTTTATTATAGTTTTCTTTTTAAAACTTTTCCGGGCTTAGATCTATACTAAAATTTCTAATAAAAATTATCTACTCTACCATATTAGCTTGGTTTTCACTTTTGCACTTTTAAAGTGAGCCTGAAAATAATACTTATTTTTCATGAAAATAGAGATAATTTTAAAGTAAAGCTTAGTATTAATATATTAGTCAAACTAAAACTCAATAATATAACTTTAAACTTAATAGTTCTTTCATATATGTAGTTTAGCAATGATTTAAGTTGATGTAATCAGTAGCTTATTTATATATTTAGGAGACACTAAAATGAGTAAAAACCAACCCCTACTAAAATCCATGGACTATCTCGGTGATATTGATGATTAGAATTCAATTTTTAAGTATTTGGTTAATGGGAATCATTAGCCTGAGCACACCATGAGTACTCAATCTTAGTTTTTCAATAATACTCCCACAGTTATGTTGAAAACTTGATTCTATTATTCCAAAAATTATACATGACTCTAGAATTATCATGCATCAGAAATTAATTTCCATAGTTCAATTATTTCTACCATTTCTATGACAAAAAGTTACCTGACTGCATTTATCTGAGAACTTTATTTTCTCTTACGAATTTTATATTAGGGGGCATTTAAAATATATTATCATCTTTTAAGAAACTGGAAGCACCTAAGGCTGGGATGTAGTTCAGTGGTTGAGCACTCGTCTAGTATGTACAGAGCACTGGGTTTAATTCCAAGCACAGCAAAAGAGAAAAACAAAAACCAGTGAGTACCTAACAGGAAACTCAATGGAGGTTGAAGAAAATTTGAAGTACAAACAAATCTTAGAAGAAAAAATCTAAAAGCTTTGTTTTAGATGTCTGAGAAATCATCAATGTAGAGATGACCACAGTTTGATAGGCATTTATATAGACTGAAGTAGAGCATAGAAATACAGGTTTAGGAATCTAAAATCAGCAAGTAAGAATGTAGTAACTAGACTGTTTCAGTTCCTGGAATAATCAACATTTGTCTTTGTTGAAATCATGGAACTAGAAACATCCCAAGAAAGATCATAAGGAGGGAAAAGAATTATTCTGAGGACAGAACACTGCTACTACTGAAAGATGCAGATGAGGGATCCCCTCTGCCAAGGGGATCCTCCCTGAGGAGAAACGCAAGGCTTACTCATACTACATTTGGAGATTAGTCATTCTAAAGGCATTTCTAGAACATCTAGGGAGGATACCACGCAGTTCTTGGGAGTGAAGATAAATCCATTCCCAACTGAATGCAATGATCTACATTACCTTTGTGTACATCAAACTTGCTGAGATGTTGAATCCTGGTGAGGAGAAGAATGTATTTGGACTCAAAAGAATTTATGTCCTTGCCCTGGGACTTGTGATCAGGAACATTTATTGATTTTATTTCAATTGTCTCATCTATGAAAAGAGAATTGAACTAAAGTTTCTATGAATGTTTGTATTTGGGGATTCTGTAGGGAAAAAGCAAAAAAGTTTTTACAATTGATGGCCTTATCTTCCTCAAGCCATAACTATCTATGTTACATAGTCCTCAAATCTTGAAAATAAACATGTGTAAGAACCTTAATATGTATAGAGGATACCTGCATATTCATTTGAATATTTATATGAATATTTATTTTACTAGCTCTCTAAAAACTTTGGTAACAATGATTAGAATCTTTTGAGAAGCCAAAGCTATTCTAAGGATTCAGTAAGTTTTCTTGATATAATGGGAAATATATACATATTTGTCATAATTTTTCCCATAAACTTATCAATGATTATCAACTATATACACGTTTTTGTTCCTTCATCTGTCACATTATAGAGAGTGGGGAAGGGACAGAAGAAGAGACACCAAGGGGGATAGGTGACTTCGGTTATCTCCTTTTGATTGAATGAATTTTGCCCCTATTATATCATCCACTTTTTGTCTTTTTTGTTATATTCTCCTTAAAATGTTTAGCCATTTTGACCTTTGAGACCATGTGGGTGCAATTACCCAAAGAGCACTTTGCTAACCTTAAAGTATAATGCCATCTCAGTGACTCACTGGAAATAATGTACATCAGCATAGGAAGAAAAAATTTTTTCTTAAATCAAGATTATTACCTTTGTGCCAATTGTCTTGGACTTTTAAAGATTACCATTAAGGGTAAGGAAATGTTTTAAGTGAAAACACTGAACAGGTTTCATTGTAATTAGTTTCTATATTCAGATTAATTCATGGGTTCATTGTCAACTACTGAAATGCCTAGACTAGATAAGGTAATCCATCCCTCAGGGAAAAGAATTAATTCAATGTGTCATGGATGTGAACACAGAAAGCATGTGAAAGAAAATATTCAGTGTGATGGGGGAGGGTAAGAGAATTTATCTTTAGAATCTGTTTTAATCCTGAAAGAGCTTTCTATATATTTTTTATCTGTTTTGAGAAGACTATTTTTTGTTGCTTATTTTAAATTTTCTGTCTTTAGTCATTTTCATCAAATATAAGTCACATGGGAAAAAAGATCTATATGGGGGGAGTTTATCTTTCTGTTTTAATTTTGTAGTATCTTTATATTTTTACCTATATATTTGGGAATTCTTTTTTTAATTTTTAATCATCTGCTTTTGAGCAATTTTGATCAAACATAAAGTACATGGAAAAAAGTCTGTGACTGGGTGGGGTAAAAGTGGGGAGTTTGCCTCTCTTTACATTGTTCTAATCCTGGAATATCTTTATGTTTTACACATGTGTTTGGGAGGTTATTATTTTTTGATCACTATTTTTTAGCCATTTGATCAAACATAGAACATTATTTCTATGACTTGTGTTTCTATTGAGCCAGAAATAATTAAAAAGCAATTCCATTCCTTGGAGATACAGACTATATTTTTATAGTACATCCCTATGGCAAAATAATGTGCTACATCAGAGACAATTTAAGCAGTGCTTAGAAAGATGTTCATCTTCACAATCTATTTCTTTTCAAGCAACTATCTTTTCACCACACATGTCCTGACAGCCTAATGAGTATGAATTTTTCCCTGTTTCTTTTCTTTTTCTTTTTTTTTTCTTTTTCCCTTGGATGCAGTCTAAAGAAGCAATGGTTCCTCTGCCAAAACGAATGTCTGATTGAGAAGTCACTGCCCATGCTCTTATTTGGATGAGGGTTTGAGAAAATTGAGCTTGTTTGTTTTACTACTTCTGCATCTTCCACTTGTGTTGACTTTAAGATTTGCGGCATTTGTTCTCAGCATGGTTTCAGAATATTTAGCAGAGCAGTTCAGAGCTGTCTGATACCATACAGAAATCACTAGCTCTTTCCAACAAAGTATTTGAGTCTCTAAGGGTAAAAATTGAACTTGCATTTCTTCACAGTAACCTTTAACTCTTCACTACCAGCAGAGGCACTGGAAATGTTACTCAGACGAAAACTAAATAAATGGAAAAATAAAAAAGATGTACTTTTTTTCCTGGCTCATAACATATTTTTAAATATTTCTAAAGTGTATTTATACTATGCCTATACTCTCTTTGGAGATATGTGTGTACCTGTGTTTTGAAAGGTACTAAAATTCTTCAGAATCTTCTGTACAGTCAAGTTTGCATATTTGAAATTCAATCATATTACTTGCTTCCATGTTTCCTGAGTTAAATTTACTTCATTGGGAATACTCCATGCATGATGGCCTTTGGATTGAACCCTTTTCTCCAACCTAAATGAAAACATGGCTTATGAATCTGCACTTCAGTAAAGCTTATTCCTTTTATTTAGTGTCTGCATCTTTAGCTCCTCTTCATTATTCCATTTTGTGAATAAATTTAACAGAATGTGATAATTTGGTGAAAGCATAGATGTGAAGTAATGATTCAAAGGTATTTAAATTCAGAACTTGCAGGAGTTCTTTCCTTTCATATCAAACTCACCACAAAACAAAATAAATTTACTTAGCTTATTATGTGCACACTGTGCACTGTGCGATGTTCACCACCAAAATAACCAGATGGTTTTAAAATTTGCTTTTTTAACAGGATTAAGATCAAAGAGCAAGAAAATAATTTTACATAAGGAAGTAATTCAGGAAAACTTCAAAATTTGTTATAAAATAGTCTTTCTTTACTTCAAAAGAAGTTAGCTAATTCCATAGATTTAAATGAGAGAATTTTTCACACATAGGCCCACATCCATATAAGCACAAGCATGTTTAGATAAATCTCACAGTAATTCCTCTGGAATACATATAAATATGCTGTTTATCCTTTCAAAATATTAATGCCATTAAACAATAGATTTTTGTAAAAATTAGGTTAGTGAATCTGAAAAGTTTATACCTCCTGTCTTCTAAATAATATTCATGGGATTTTTGCATAAACCATGAAACCACATTTAGAGTTTAAAATTGGGTATCAAATATCCTTAATTCCAATCTTGCTATAGGTATTGTTGACTTCTCCCTACCACCTCATTTCATTTATTTGGAATTAACTTAATCGCTTGGGTTTGCCTGTGGAAATAAAAGCACTCCCATATTTCATGGGAATGCCATGTAATTAAGGAATTGAAACTGTGGATTAAACAATACCAGTGCTTTGACTAACAAGTATTAATGTAATAGTTACTTTGTCCTGCATGCATGCAGAAATACAATCCCAGAGGATGAATCTTTAGTGGCTGTTTCAAAGCTCTTTTAGTATCCTCAAAAGGACGCTCAAAGTAGTTTGGGAACTCCTTAAGCAACTAAGAATACTTGGTAAACATCCAGATGCACTGATATCTTAGCAGTAAACGCTTAGCAATTGGTTTACATTCTAAGAGGTACCTCAATTTAATCCTGTTCATGACCTTTGTGGGATATAATCAAGTGAATTTTTACCATATGAAAATGCACATTGTAGGAGAATCCAAGATGGCGGGCCAGAGGGAGACAGAATTCTGTGTCACTCTGTGACCTGAGTCTCAACTAATGGGAATACTGCTTCTCTGAGAGTGATAGAGTTCCCCTATCACTCTCACACAGATATCAGCAGTGCTGTGCCCCCACACAGGGTTCTGGACCTCATCTTTGGAGCAGGACTCCCAGATCTTGACACACAACTTGCAAAGTACTAATTCATGCAGGGCTCACAAGTGCCTCAGCAGGCTCACGGAATCAGCACCCCTGCAGAACTTCCAGATGCTGCTCTGCTCCCACACAGGACACTCAACTGATACCTACCATTAGGAACTCTGGTGGCCACTACCCTGTGGACCCCCATAGACCAATGAGGGGCTCTCCCATTTCCTCCATCTTGCAAGGAACACAGTCCCCTACAGTAATCTGCCTGAACCTGGGAATATCTCACTGACTCTGAAGAGAGCCAAAAGCTGCAGTACTGACTGTCACAGAGCTCATCTCTGAACACATCAAACACCATCACCTAGCTCCCCCAACCCCATTTGACACCCCTGGCGCTTGAAGTGGACCACTTCCATCTTGGATCACTTTCCTTGCCATGTTTGGTGGGGAAAGCTCCCGATTGGAACTCCAGCTGGCCAGGTACCTGATTTCCAAAACCCCCTCTCCCCATTGGCAGTAACACAGCACAGTAGCTACCCAAAACAAAAAATCTCTCAGTGGGATGAGTGCGCAGTGCGACCAGGGTGCTGCCCACAGGAGCCCCAGTGAGAGAGTTTCCTTAATTGGGAACTACTAAGGGAGAGGGAGATGGTGCAAAAGTTTCTAGACTAACAGAGACACCTGGAACTGGGAAATCTTCAGGCAAAATAAGGAGATAGACTGGGCAATCAAGTCATAGGAGAAGACTCAAAAAGTGACCCGTGAGGTACAGTCTCCCTGCAGGAACTGATGGATGCCACAGCTCACTTCCAGGAACCCTCCACCAGGACCAGCCTTCCCACCCTGGTTACCTTCACCACTTTGAGGTGGAGATGCCAGGTAACAACAGACAATCCCCCCTATTGGATGACAAGGGAAGCAGGAAAGAAATTGATCCCCAAACAATCAAGAATCTTGGTTTCTTCCTTCAAGACTTTTTCTTTTCTTTTTTCTCCTTTTCTTCTACTCCTCTATTCTCCCACCCTCACATCTCCAACATTTGTGAATACAAGTACTTTGCATGAATTCAGAGTTTGAGGACTAGAATGTCTGAATAACATATTAGAGGTTTGTTGTATATGCTTTTTTTTCTTTTTCTCCTCAAATTTTTACTATTTTAACATCCTTTATTTTTCTGAATTCATATGTATGTTTGTTTTATGTACTCTACTGTCTTCCCACATACTTGTCTATCCAAAATTACTTCCTGTCTATTTTCTTGCTACTAAGGCTCTTCATTAGATTTCTCATTCATACATCCTAATATATATTAACTCTATATCCTCACATCCTACCTCCTCAGCATGTCATCCTGTGCCTCCTATGCCCACTGTCAGAAACTATAAGCTCTTTTACAAAAATACCGATTATCTATAGATAATAATTGAATTCAACATTCTGTACATAGTGACCAAACTGTAAATATCTTAATAGGTAGTATATTGTTGATTTTGGGATATGTTAACATCACCCTTCCTCAAAAAGGAGAGGTATTGGAACCCAACAGGAGCACTATAAGCCTATAGGGTAAAAACAATAACACCCTGGACCCACAACAATAGAAGGGAAGACACAAAGAGCAACCTGAAAAGACAAGGGAAGAAAGTGCCCCAAGCAAATAAAGATACCAGAAGAAGAAATTACAGAGAAAGAGTTCAGGATGTACATGATTAAAATGTTTTGTGAATCAAAGGACAATATAAGAGGGCAAATACAGGCAGCAAAAGATCATTTCGACAAGGAGATACATAAACAAATACAGGAAGCAAAAGATTACTTCAATAGGGAGATAGAGGTTTTAAAAAAAAGAAATCCTTGAAATGAAAGGAACAATAAATCAAATTAAAAATTCAATTGAAAACATCACCAACAGAGTAGACCACTTGGAAGATAGGACATCAGACAATGAAGAAAAAATATATAATCTTGAAAAGAATTCAGACCACACAGTAAAAATGGTAAGAAACCATGAGCAAAAAATTCAAGAAAAATGGGATAGCATAAAACACCTAATTTAAGAATTATTGGGGTAAGGAAGGCATAGAGTTCCAAAACCAAAGAAATGAACAATCTATTCAGTAAAATAATATCAGAAAACTTTTGAAACAGGAAGAATAAATTGGAAAACCCAATTTAAGTAGCCTACAGAAGACGAAATGTACAAAATCACAACAGATCCACACCAAGGCACATTATAATGAAAATGCCCAATATAGAGGAAAAGGAGATACTATTAAAAGCCAGGAGAGTAAATAATCAGATTACATACAGGGTGAAACGAATTAAGATAATGGCAGATTTTTCAACACAGACCCTGAAAGCTAGAAGATCATGGAACAATATTTATCAAGCCCTGAAAGAAAATAGATTCCAATCAAGAATCATGTATTCAGTAAAATTAAGCTTTATATTTAATGATGAAATAAAAACATTCCATGATTAAACAAAAGTTAAAAGGATTAACAGCTAGAAAACCAGCACTACAAAACATCCTTGGTAAAATATTCCCATGGAGAAGAAACAAAAAACAACAATAAAAATCAGTAGAGGGAGGTAGTACCTTAAAGGAAAAACTAATCAAAGGAGAAAACAAGTCAAGTTAAATAACAAAAATAAACAAATATGACTGGGAATACAAATCATGTCACAATAATAACTCTGAATCTCAATGGCCAAAACTGACCAATCAAAAGATATCAGCTAGCAGATTGGATTAAAAAGACCCAACAATGTGCTGCTTCCAGGAGACTCATCTGATAGGAAAAGATATATACAGACTGAAGGTGAAAGGTTGGGAAAAACCATACCATTCACATGGCTGCAGAAGTAAGCAGGGGCTTCTATCCTCATATCAAATAAAGTAGACTTCATACTCAAGTTGATTAAAAGCAATAAACAAAGACATTTCATACTGCTCAAGGGAACAATACACCAACAAGACATAACAATTATAAATATATATATGCCCCAAACAATGGAGCATCTATGTTCATTAAACAAATTCTTCTCAAGTTTAAGAGTCAAATTGACCGTAACACAATAATCTGAGTGATTTTAACACACCTCTCTCACCAATGGATAGATCTTCCAAACAAAATTTGAACAAAGAAACTATAGATCTCAATAATACAATCATTAATTTTGACTTAACTGACATATATAGAATATTTCATCCTTCAACAAGCAGCACATGGGTTCTTCTCTAAAATAGATCATATAATATGCCACAAAACAACTTTCAGCAAATTCAGAAAAGTAGAGATACTACCCTGCATTTTATCAGATTATAATGTTAATGGAATGAAATTAGAAATCAAAGACTAAATAAAAAATAAAAATTACACCAACACCTGGAGACTAAATAATATGTTACTGAATGAACAATGGATTTAAAATAAATCAAGGATGAGATTAATAAATTCTTAGTGGTAAATGAGAACATGGACACAGCATAAAAAATCTCTGGGAAACTATGAAAGCAGTACTAAGAGAAAGTTCATTGCATGGAGTTCACTTCTTAAAAGAAGAAAAAGTCAACAAATGAATGGCTTAACATTACATCTCAAAGCCCTAGGAAAAGAAGAACAAATCAACACCAAAAGCAGCAGAAAGTGGGAAATAATTAAAATTAGAGCTGAAATCAATGAAATCAAAACAAAAAAAATTGAAAAAAATTGACAAAGCAAAAAGTTGGTTCTTTGAAAAATATAAATAAAAATGACGGACCCTTAGCTAGGCTAATAAAGAGAAGGAGAGAGAAAACTCAAATTACTAACATCTGTGATGAAAAGGATAATATCACAACAGACACTACATAAATACAGAAGATAATTAGAAATTATTTTGAAAACTTGTACTCCAATTAAATAGAAAATATCAAAAGCATCCACAGATTTCTTAAGTCATATGATTTGCCCAAATTCAATCAGGATTATATAAACAATTTAAACAGACAAATATCAAGTGATGAAATAGAAGATGCCATCAGAAGCCTACCAACCAAGAAAAGCCCAGGACTGGATGGATACACAGCTGAGTTCTATAAGCTTTTAAAGAAGAACTAATACCAATACACTTCAATTTATTTCAGGAAATAGAAAAAGAGGGAACACTTTCAAACTCATTCTATGAAGCCTTTCTATGAGGCCCTGATTCCAAAACCAGGCAAGGACACATCAAAGAAAGAAAACTTCAGATCAATATCTGTAATAAACAAAGATGTAAAAATTCTCAATAAAATTCTGGCAAATCGAATACAAAACCATATTAATTGTGCAGCATGATCAAGTGGGATTCATCCCAGGGATGAAAGTTTGGTTCAACATGCAGATATCAATAAATATAATTCATCACATCAATAGACTTAAAGATAAGAATGACATGATCATCTCAATAGATGCAGAAAAAAAGCATTTGACAAAATACAGCACCCCTTCATGTTCAAAACACTAGAAAAATTAGAGATAACAGGAACATATGTCAACACTGTAAAAGCTATCTATGCTAAGCCCCAGGCCAACATCATTCTAAATGGAGAAAAATTCAAGGCATTCTCTCTAAAAACTGGAACAAGACATAGATGCCCTCTTTCACCACTTATATTTAACATAGTTCTTGAAACACTGGCCAGAGTAATTACACAGATGAAAGAAATTAAAGGATATGCATAGGAAAAGAAGAACTCAAATTAGCACTAGTTGCTGATGATGATTCTATACCTAGAAGACCCAAAAAGTTCCACCAGAAAACTTCTAGAACTAGTAAATGAATTCAGCAAAGTAACAGGATATAAAATCAACACCCACAAATCAAAGGCATTTCTGTATATCAGTGACAAATCCTCTGAGAGGGAAATGAGGAAAACTACCCCATTTACAATAGCCTCAAATAAAATAAAATAAAATACCTGGGAATCAACTTAATGAGGGAGGTGAAAGATCTGTATATTAAAAATTACAGAACCCTAAAGAAAGAAATCAAAGAAGACCTTAGAAGAAGGAAAGATCTACCTTGCTCTTGGATAGGTAGAATTAATATTATAAAAATTACCATAATAACAAAAGCATGATACAGAGATACAGATTTAATGCAATTCCAGTCAAAATCCCAATGACATTCCTCATAGAAATATAAAAAGCAGTCATGAAATTCATCTGGAAAAATAAGAGAACTAGAATAGCTAAAGAAATCCTTAGCAGGAACAGTGAAGCAGGTGTCATCACTATATCAGTCTTTAAACTATATTACAGAGTGATAGTAACAAAGCATGGTATTGGCACCAAAAGAGACTGGTAGACTAATGGTACAGAATAGAGGACAGTGAGACTGACCCACAAAATTACAATTATCTTAGACAAAGGAGCCAAAAACATACATTATCGAAAAGATAGCCTCTTCAACAAATGGTGCTGGGAAAACCTGAAGTCCATGTGCAACAAAATGAAATTAAACCCATACACACACAAAAAAAAAAAAAACCCCTCTCTTTCACCATGAACAAAACTCAATTCAAAGTGGATCGAGTACCTAGGAATTAAAACAGAGACCTGGGTGTAATAGAAGAAAAATTAGGCCCTACTCTTCATTCACCATATTGGATTAGGCCCCATCTTCCTTAATAAGACACATATAGTTCAAGAATTAAAATCAAATATAAATAAATAGAATGGATTCAAACTAAGAAGTTTCTTCTCAGCAAAAGAAAAACAATCTTTGAATTAAAACAACAACAACAACAACAAAAACCCAATCAACAAATAGGCCAGGGACATGAACAGACCCTTCTCAGAAGATGATATACAATCAACAAATATATGAAAAAATGCTCATCATCTTTAGCAATTAGAGAAATGCAAAACAAAACTACTCTAAGATTTCATCTCACTCCATTCAGAATGGCAGCTATTATGAATACAAACAACAATAAGTGTTGGCAAGGATGTGGGGAAAAAGTTAACTCATACACTGATGGTGGGACTGCAAATTAGGGCAGCCAATATGGAAAGCAGTTTGGAAATTCCTTGGAAATCTGGGAATGGAACCACCATTTGACCCAGCTATCCAACTCCTCAGTCTATACCTAAAGGACTTAAAAACAGCATGCTACAGGAACACATCAATGTTTATAGAAGCACAATTCACAATAGATAAACTGTGAAACCAACCTAGATGCCCTTCTGTTTATGAGTGGATAAAAAATGTGGTATATATACACAATGGAATATTGTTCAGCAATAAAACAGAATAAAATCATGACATTTGCAGGTAAATGGATGGAGTTTGAGAATATAATGCTAAGTGAAGTTAGCCAATCCCCCCAAAAAACAAATGCGGAATGTTTTCTCTGATATAAGGTGGCTGACTCATAGTTGGGTAGAGGGGGGAGCATGGGAGAAATAGAGGAACTCTGGATAAGGCAGAGGGGTGGGAGGGGAAGGGAGGGAACATGGGGTAGAAATGATGGTGGAATGTGATGGACATCACTATCCAAAGTACATGTATGAAGACATGAATTGATGTGAATATACTTTGTATACAACCAGAGATATGAAAAATTTTATTCTATGTGTGTAATATGAATTGTAATACATTCCAATTTTCATATATATATATATATATATGAAATATATATATACATATACATATATATATGCACATTGTAGGAAATAATGGGTGATTTTGAAATGCAATCACAACTAGTTAAGTCCTAATACTATGACAATAGTACAAAGATACTAATTTAACATTTTACTAGCCTCACAGTCTTAACACATCTACAGTAGCTTTGGCAGATCAAGATCTATTAGTTGCAGAGAAGAAAAGAAGCCTCCACTTTTAGGTGAGATGCATTACCTCAAAAAATGCAATTTGCAGTTGTTTCCACTTAAGAATAATTAGAAAGGATAATAAGAAACAATTATTGCAATATTATTTGGCACAATTAGATAACTGCCCCCACTAATGAAAAATTCCTAGGCATTGTGGGGGAAAAAGCATTGTTTTTGAAGTGAGACACTTAAATATGAGCTTCAGCCAGGGTTTCTCCCTCTGTGATTAATAGACAAGAAATTTAACTTGTGTCCATTCTGGTTTCTTTCTCCATAAAATGGGGATATTGTCTTAAAGCACAGCTATTTTAGGAGTTGATATAATGTTTGAAAAAGTTTTGCAAAAGCTATAAAACACTTTCAATGCATGATGATTCTTTGTTATTGTTGTAAATTCACCCTCATTTTGTGGATGTTCCATTTATTACTTAGAAATACCCTTCAGAATATTATTTCCTTGTGTTTGGAATCATAAGATATTATATATAAAATCAGCTCAAGGCATTCAGCATCTATCTACATTGTACAAATTAGGATATTAAATATCACAAAAAGCTAACTTAACTATTTATTTACATTTTCTTTATATTGCATTCAAGTTCTGATTATTTTGTTAGTTCTCTGAAAGCCCTTTGTCATTAGAGCTTGATAAGTTTTAGCTGAGTTATTCAAAAAAAGTGAAATAAAATGCATAAAATATGATCTACATAAAATGTTGAAGGACAATGTCAATATTCGTTTTAAAAGACAGGGTAAATGAATTTTAAAAATTATAAAATTGGGCTTATATTCTTACTCCTTTATAATATATATATACACACATATATGTATATATTCATATTCACACATATACATATATAATTACTTAAAATTCCATATATAAATATATATGTGTATATACATATGCACATAAAAATTTATTTTAGGAAAAAGCTCAATTTTTTCTAAATTTGCTATTAGAACTTCTAGCAGTTTGTCAAGTTACATCTTTACATCTTGTGATCTGCAAAGATTTCTAACTTGAAAACTTGTCGGCTTTGAACTAAACCTTTTTTATTTACAGTTTCCAGAATTGACCCACCATTAATATGTATGTCTTTGAGGGTGTGTACCCAGGTCTTGAGGCAGGTTAAAAAGCTTGCAGTGTGCAATAAATAACAATCTTTATTTGTCAGAGGATGACTAAAATCAGTCATATTCTAGAATGTTCATTAAAATATTTGTCTTGTCCTTTTTTCTAACTTAAGCAGGTATGAAAATGATTATCAAAAGTCAGCAAACAACTTTTTTAGATCGTGAGAATGTATCCATCTGTTATATCTTCTTATAAACTGGTTAGCTTCTTCCTGCTCACTCTGCCTGTCCAGTCATATTTTATACCTGTACGAAATAGCACGGAACATGTGCAAATATATCATTGCAAGTGTATAACTCTCGTGAGAGAAATTTTAAAATTAATTTTGCATTACTATTCCCTTGTCCAAATTCAGTAAAAGTGAATTAAGATGAACTATAATGAGACTCTTAAATTTTTATTTTGAATGTTACAGTGATAAGAGTCTCTGCTTTCAAGGAACTCAGAATAGTAAACAATACAAATAAATGACAGTCTGTTAATGCCTCTAAGTATATTGAATGCAACTGACTGAACTGTGGGGATAAACAGGTAAGTCAGCAATCCTGGCTGAAGAGTTTAACACATCCCTTTCTGAAATTGACAGATCAAGACAGCAGAGTTCAAGAAAGAAACAGATCTGAATACCATTAGTATAAACTGTAAATTGAGCTTACCAAGACCATACACACTGTTCAGGCATTCACAATTTTTTAACATACAAATGCAGGAGATGTAGGTCAGTGGTAAAGAACTTGCCTGTTGTCTGTGAGGCACCCTGGATTGGATCTCCAGCATCAGAAAAAGAAAGACAAAGGATTTCAACATTTAGTAGAGCAAAAATAATCCTTAATATATTTCAAAAGGATCAACAACACTATATCATGTTCTCATCAAGATTCAATAAAACTGGAAATTAATAAATAAAAGAAAATTTTAAAAAATATTGTGACTAGAAACTAAATTGTATACTATCAGATGATTATTTTGCTAAAATGAAAATCATAAAGAAAGATATGAAACATGCAGCATAGAATGATTTTTAAAAGAGAGTATGTTGAGAGTCTGGGGCTGAGGCTCAGTGGTAGCGCACTTGCCTGGCATGTGTGAGGCACATGGTTTGATTTCTCGGCACCACATAGGTCTATCAACAACTAAAAATATATTTTTTTAAAGAGTATGTTGAAAACTGTGAGAATAGAGCAACATTTACAGGAAAAATTATAACATAAATCTACCTGTCAAGAATGAGAGATTAATAACAAATGAACGAGATTTCAACTCAAGAATTTGGAAAAGAAATTAGGAGAACAAAACTAAAGATAGATAAGAAGAAAACTATAAAATAAGAATATACCCTTAAACTACATAGCTAAAAAAAAAAAGAATTGTGGTATAGCTGATGGGATAAGCTACATTAAAATATAGTAACACACTTAACTCAGATATCACAAGCTTAAAAAAATGAAGTTGTGTCTCTCACTTTCACTTTAGGCCCACTGTGATTAGCAGGGTCTCTTGGCTATATAATCCTTGATCAGCAAACCAAGACAATGAATCATCCATAATCTGTAATATCTCCAGCTAAAGTGACAAGGAATAAGGCATGTATTCAATTACATACTGGTTCTTTAAGTCCAGAAGTCACATTATATTTCATTGGCCAAAGCAGGTCATGTGATCATTAATTGCTTTAAGGAAGCAGGGAGACAATTCTATCATATTCTTTGATAAAGGAGAAAGAAGGGAATAACCAGCCTTACTGCATGACAGTGTAGTATCTTCTTTAATATTTACAAAGCATCTTTTTTATTATTTTATAAAAGTAGTGACCATATTGAGTTTATAAGACCATCCTTGTGCATCTTACCCTTGACAGGTGTCAAGAGATCATGTACAACATGACAAGAAAAAGGAAATGATGATTTTCAAAGTTGATTTGGATGGAAATTGCATTTGGCAGCTGTAACAGATATGGGATCCCAATGACTCAACACAAATATGTAATCCTTCAGCAATATTCAAGAGTAAGTAGATTTATGTGAGTACAGTATCTCCATTAAAAAAAACAACAACAACATAATTTACCTGGTCTCCTCCTATTTTACAGTTCTTGGTTCTCTGGAGAATAAATATTTATCTTTCTATTCTCTATCATGAGAATTAATAAAATGAGGATATTGGTATATATACAATTTTAGTATCAGGCTAAAAAAGCAGCACGTTAAAAGGTGGAAATAATTGAAAATTTGATATTATGACATTATCTTCAAAGGGAGTATTCTTATGGAGCTAACTTTTAGAGAGGTGTCTTCATGGTACACATTATAAAAGTAGGAACCATATTTAGATAATAAGGCCATCACTGTACATCTTACCATTGATGAGAGTCAAGAGTGACTCAGAATAATATATTAGCTTTGTTTGTATCTAGCCTCTATTTGGAAAATAAGCCTACCTCTGCAAAAATCAGATATCCTTCTACAGGAATCAAGTCCAGAAATGTGTGTTCTTGGTAAGAGTGCCCATTCCTCCTGACCCTCAAAATCCATAGTCCCAATGCAAGTATCTGTAACCATCACTGGGACTTATTTTTAAAATCTTTTATTAATATTCAGAAGAGGCACCAGAAGCAGTCCATGATTCCTAGATCACCTTCATCCCAAAGATATCTGTGCATGTATTTCCGACCCTCTTTTCATTTTCTCCTCATTTACTGAAACTCTTCCTCCATCCCATCTAAAACTTAGATGTCAGCTAAGTCACCTACATCTTCAACTTTTACTCCAGCTTGTCCTTTACATTAATTGCTCTCATTGACAGCTGACTCACTTGATGAGACATACTTCCATGGTATTTCTCTTTTCATGATGGATGTTTCCTCTTTGATACTTTTGTGGGACTCAGAAGTAATTTGGCATCTTACCACTTCTCCAAAATATCAATTTGATATACCCCCTCTCTCACTACCACCTCTTAATCTTTCCATCTAAACTTAGTTTTGTGCCCTAGTTCTAAGCAACGTTTGATTATATTGTGATCTACCACCTGTTGCTGTTCTTTATCCTATTTATTCCCACATTTATCTGTATGTATAACTTAAATTTATGCCTATCACTACAGATTCTCCCTTTAACCATGTTCAACTCCGTGGCTCTTTTCCAATGTCACTTTATTCACTTGATCACAAGCCATGTTTCTGCTTACCCCACATCTGCCCCAGTGCCCAGAGAAATATAGAGGAAAAGAAGCAGAAACCCATGCTGGCAGTTTTCATATTAAATCCATGATCAATAACTTCTAGAGAACAGTTAATGTGTTACCTGGCAATAACTACACTACGCCTTTCTAGTCCATTTACTTCTCTCTCCTAGATAACTACTTTGTGTATTTTTCTCTTTCTTCAAACCTACACACTACTCTGTACTCCTCAATCGTACATGAATAACTTGAGAAAATGGAAGCAACTAGAAAAAATTCCATATGCACTTACCACCAAAAATGCACACGAATTTTCATCTGTGCTCAATGCTCCATTTTCTTCCCTGAGAAGATGGAAGAACTCAGTGCACTGACTCTATACTTTTGCACTAGGTCCCTCTCCCTCTTACTACTCAAGATTTCAGACACCTTTTCCTCTCCTATATCATCAGTGTTCTTCTCCCAAATAAGTCATTACTACCAGCAATCAAAACTGCTGGTGTTGCTTTCATCTTAAAAAAAAAAAAAAAAGTACCTCCCAATTTGGGTTCACCCTGTGTTAAATGTTTTCCTAGTTTTCTCCTTTCTTTAAAAAGTCCTTAAAAGAGTTGCCTAATTCACTATGATAAAAATTTCCCTCCCCCTTTCTCTCTCAAACTCTTTATCATAAGTTTTTGTTCTATTATTGCAACAAAATGAGTATTATCCAATTCATACCTGTTTCTGGGCCAAATATAGTAGTCAATTTTTTTAACTCCTTATTTTTTTATTTATTCTTTTTAGATCTACATGACAGTAGAGTATATTTTGACATATTATATATACATGGATTATAACTTACTCTAATTAGGATCACAGTCTCTTGGCTGTCCATGATGTGGAGTTTCACTGGGGTGTATTCATATATGAACATAGAAAAATTATGTCTGATTCATTTCACTGTCTTTCCTATGCCTGTCCCCACCTGACCCTTCATTCTTCTTTGTCTAATCCACTGAACTTCTATTTTTCTGTCCTCCTTGTGTGTGTCAGCATCCACATATCCAAGAGAACATTCACCCTTTGGTCTTTTAGGATAGCCTTATTTCAGGAAGCATGATAGTCACCAGATCCATCCATTTACCAGCAAAAGGCATAAAGCCATAATATCCTATTGTGTATATATACCATATTTTCTTTATCTATTCATCTATTGAAGGGCACCTAAGTTGGTTTCCTAGCTTGGCTGTAAACATTGATGTGGCTGCATTATTGTAGCATGCTGATTTTATTTTTTTTGTGTTTTTTTTAAAGAGAGAGAGAATTTTTTTAGTATCTATTTTTTTAGTTTTCGGAGGATACAACATCTTTGTATGTGGTGCTGAGGATAGAATCCGTGCCGCACGCATGCCAGGCAAGCGCACTACTGCTTGAGCCACATCCCCAGCCCTGATTTTAAGTTTTTAAATATAAACCGAGGAGTGGGATAACTGGATCAAATGGTAGTTCCACTCCAAGTTTTCTGAAGAATCTCTATGCTGCTTTCCAAAGTGGTTGCCCTAATTTGCAGTTCCACCAGCAATACATGAATGAACCTTTTCCCCACATCCTCACTAACATTTATTGTCATTTATATTCTTGATTGTTGCTATTCTGACAGGAGTAGGATGAAATCTCAGTGTAGTTTTGATTTGCATTTCTCTAATTGCTAGAGCTGTTCAACATTTTTTCATATGTTTGCTGACCATTTGTATTTATTCTTTTGTGAAGTACCTGTTCATTTCCTTTTCCCATTTATTTATTGGGTTTGCTTTTTTTTTTTTTTGCTTTTTTTTGTGTGTGTGTGTTAAGTTTTTTGAGTTCTTGATAAATACTAGAGATTAATGCTCTATGTGAGGTGCAAGTGGCAAAGATTTTCTCCCATTCTGTGGACTCTCTTTTCGTGTTTTTGATTGTTTACTTTGCCGTGAAGAAGCTCTTTAATTAGAAACCATTTCATTTACTGATTCTTGATTTTACTTGCATTTTAGTAGTCTTGATGAGGAAGTAGGTTCATAAGCTGACACGACAGAGAGTTTGACCTACATTTTCTTTGAGTAGGCTCAGTGTCCCTGGTCTAATGCCTAGGTTCTTGTTCCATTTGATTTTTGTACAGCATGAGAGATAGGGGTTCAATTTCATTCATGCTACATATGGATTTCCAGTTTTCCCAGCATCAAATGTTGAAGAGGCTATCTTTTCTCTAATGTATGTTTCTGGGGCCTTCATCTAATATGAGACAACTATATTTATGTGGTTTGTCTCTCTGGTTTATGCTGTTCCATTGGTCTTAATGTCCATTTTGGTGTCAATACCATGCTGTTTTTGTTAGTATAGAGCTCTGTAGTATATTTAAGTTTTGGTTTTGTGATGCCTCCTGATTCACTTTTCTCACTAAGGATTGCTGTCAAGTTTTAATCCTTCCTTATTAAACCTATCAGTAACATGTTTCAAACCTTTGGTAGTTCATTTCCCTGAAACTTTTACCCTGCTTGGCTTCTAGGCTAATATGATTGTTTGGCTTTGTGAATTCTCTTTCATGGATCCTTCATGGTTTCTTCTTCCTTCCCTGAGCAGTCAACAGCTATTATTCTTAGCCTTTTTCTCAGACACCTCAGTCATTTCTGAAAAAAAAAATTAATTAAGATATAATTCACATACCATAAAATTCATCCATTTCCAATATACAATTCAATTGTTTTAATGTGTTTGCACATATATGCAACAATTAGTATGATCAATTTCAAACATTTATAACACTTAGAACATAAGAATATCATCATTGCAAAAAGAAACCATGTGTGGTTGAGTTACCTCTCCATTACTCTCCCCTCTCACACTCAGTACTTAGCAACTTTCTCTCTATACACTTTTCCTAGCTTGGGGCATTTCATATGAATGGATTCATATACTAAGTAATATTTTGCAATCAGCTTCTTATACTCAGCATAATGTTTTCATATTGCAGTGTATACGAATCTTTTGTTCTTTTTTTTAATGGTCAAGTTAAATTTCATGATATGAGTACACCATATTGTTTTAATTCTTTTATCACTTGATGCATATTTGTTTTTATCTTTTTGCTAATGAATAATGCTGCTATAAGTAGTTATACACAAGTTTTTTAGTAGGTATGGTTTCATTTCTTTGGGGTATATACTTATATTATCATAAAGTGATGTTCAACAGGGATATCAAAACCACCTAAAATTACTCTCAGAAGAGTAATTTTAACAAATGATGTTAGGACAACTGAAAAGTCACATGCAAAAGAATAAATTCAGCCTCATATACCATATATAAAAAATAATTCAAAGTAAATCAAAGACCTAAATATAAGTGTTAAAATTATAGAAGTCTTAGAATATAGGGAAAAACCTTCATGAAACTGCATTTGGCAAAATATTCTTACAATAAGAAATCAAAAGCATGAGCAACCAAAGAAAAATATCAGAAAAACTGAACTTCAGTCAAACAGAACTTTTGCTACAAAGCACAATACCAAAAGAAGGCATACATAAACAACAGAATTGAAGAAAATATTTATGAATCATATCTGATGAGAAAATTGTATCAAAAATATATGAATAACAGGTCAACAATAAAAATACAAATAATTCAATTTAAAAATGGGCAAAATATTTGAATGGATATTTTCCCAGAGAAGATACATCAATAAACATCTGAAAGGATTCTCAACCTCAATAGTGATCAGATAAATACAATTAAAATCATAGTGAGCTACTACTGTACATCTATTATGATCAAAAAGTCAGAATATTAACCAGTGTTAACCACTTTCTTCTTTTTTTGAAAAAAAGAAAGCTAAGGACATTTGCAAATGACTTTTCAAACTCAAATGAAGAGTCATGGTACAGAATCTTGGTAAACACCTATCCTAATGAGAAGTGAATTCTACGGAGTCAAAAAAGAGCAAACCAGAAAACAAATTATTAACTTCTCATATAATAGACAACTTGTGGTGGTATATTTCAATTTGTAGCATAAAGCCTGAGGAGTAATGATACACTAAATTTTTCTGAATTTATTAAGACTTCTATTAAGATAGGTCAGTCAGTTAATAAAACACTACAAAAAACATATTTTTAAGTTTTCTCTTTTCTGCACTGATCTAGAACTGAAAATTATACTAAACAAAAATATTAATTACCTTCTGAATTATTATAAAACTTATTATTTAAAATATTTTTAGAATGGCAGTTATTAAACAAAATCAATAACGCTATAGAAAAAAAGGAAGGGAATAAAATCAAAATATCCAATCACAACATTAATGCATGTATCAGAGAAATTAAGGAGAATTATTTTCCTCTTTTTTATAAGGCAATATTGAAAAGGAAAACATAAGAGTGTGTTCATATTTTAATATATTAGTAATATTAATATAATTGTTTCAGGATTAACAATTTACAAAACATTTTTTGAAAACATTTCCCCTAGATGATCTTTCTATCAAATTTGTATAAGTTAAATTTCTTTTCCAGGAAGTGAAAAGGAACTGTGGAAGTTAAGCAATACATGCTGTGTCACATATAATTTAATGAGAGGAACACCAATCCTATGTTCTACCAGTTTCTTGCCTGATCAAGAAAAACATTGTTCACCTCCACAAGGATCTGGATTTTGAGCCAGGCTGTGGAGATACAGGATGAAGAGACAACCATAGTCACTTTAGAACACAATTTACAGGACAACATGTACCAGATCTTCTATTCTTCCTCTGCACCATTCATCCCATAAGGGATTACATTGAATTTCTTATTTTAGTCATGAAGAATAGAAAGTGATCTTCTTTAATAGGCAAAAGATATTAAAGTTTTATGAAAAGGGAAATACTTCATTCCAACAATTCCATTTATCCAATATATCAATGAGTTGGGCATTCAACTGGCTGCTGGAAAAAGAGATGAATAAAACAAGAGCCCTTCATTAGAAAATAATGGAAAATACATACAGAATAATTTGAGTGCTAAAAGAAAATTCAGGTGACTTCCTATGGGGGTGGAGGACTGCATGTCTCTCATATTTATACCCACAGCAAAGTACCACACAGCAACACTACAAGAAGAAAGTGTGGAATTTAAGGGGCAATAGTTGCTGTAGAAAGAATTCAGGGAGGATCTTAAGGCAAATGTGCCATCTATATTGGTGACTAAAAGATAAAACATTAAAATTTCATCTCATCTACATTCAGGACTAGTAGATTAAAAGTCAGCTAATCAGGAATAACTGCTTTACTTAACTTTCAAGGTAAAATATCTCAAATTTCAAAATTGCCTATGATAATTATCTACTGAAAGCAATAAGGAAATGGCCATAATTCTTAGAAAGTTAACCAACTTATAATTCAAAGTTTATGCCCATGATGGAGCAGTTGTGAAATTTTGTATCTTATAAATTTCAACAACTTTCCTGGTTAAATTCAATGACTGTGGTCTTTTAAAAGATAGTTTCCTAATTTTTAACTTCTCTCAGGTCTGAAAAACAACTTTAAAATTTGTACTTGCAAATTTGTTCTAATAAGAAAATTTTGCCCACAAAGATATGCTTCATTTTGTTTACGACATGAAGGAGTCCATAATGCTTTTAATCTCTAATATCCCTAGAAATTTTTATAGCCATCTTTTTGTGCTGCTTCCCAAATACGGAGGATATTTAGGAATCATGAATTTTAACCTAATAAAAAGTTGATCAGAACTGTATTACATGCCATTCTTCAGAACAATTTCTGAAAATAATACAGTCATTCAGATTGTTTGTTGGGTTTCTGATGGAACTTAACATTGAAGACCATCAGTCTTGAAGTGTTTTGGTTTTGTTCCATTTATGACTAAGAAAAGATTATTTTCTCCCAAATTGTTTTGTTTATTTTTCGCTCAAAACTATTCAAGGGAAATGGGTGATAAAAATGTTCAATTTCATCCAAGATAATCTAGACCAGTTTTAGATGAAGAATCTATGAAATAACTTGCGCAGAATATATATATATATATATTTTTTTTTTTGTCATAAAATTGTGAGCATTCAGAATTTGACATTCCAGGGAGGCCTTGGTGTTCATGGAATAAGGCAGCCATCTAAGCACAAGCTTACCTGTATTTAGATCAAGGTGTTAAAGTCATTTTTGCTGTGATCACTACTTTTCATAATCTTTTATCAATAAAGTGAATCAGTGACCTGCAAGAATCTTAAAAATGTGTACACTTTCATTCATTTTTATTTCTCCCAGCCATATTGCTGTCTATATTTTACTATTTCCACCACCTCTCCATATATAAACACCTAAAATGAAATTATTTATATATGGAGCTGAAGACATACAATCTGTTTTCTAGTATTTGGATTTTTTGTATTCTCTAATTGTTTGATTTGCCTTCTGGCTATGTAATCACTAATCACCAAAACAAAGGAGTCATAAATATAAATAGTCATAAAATTAAAATTTGTAATTAAACAAAGTTAGTATATTTTGTACTATAATATCTCTAAACTCATTCCAATTACTATAGATTCACTTACATTCTTATTACAATAATTTGACCCACATCCTCACATTGCTAGTTGTAGTCAGCTTCCTATAGGAAGGACAAACAAAAATAACAAGTTATAACTTCCATAGTAGAATAAAACAATGTATATATTATTTATAATTTTATAACTTGTATGGCAAGTAACAAACAATATTCACAACCACACTTAAGCTGCCACGTGTGTACTATTCATTGACTTTTCTCTCCAAGAGAACTATGAATTTTTATAGAACAAAGACTTAAATAATCTCTTTATTTCCAATTTCTGATACATTTGTGAAGATGCACTAAGTAGATGTTGAATGAACTGATATCCCAAGTTTCTTCTCAACAGACTGTAGGCTTATGTGTATTCTCACATCATGTCTATGAAGAAGGAAGGAACATAGCTAAAACTGCTTAATAGTTCATGAAATTTTTATCCTGTGCCAACTGGAATTACCAGGCTGTGATAAATTAATTACTAAATCCAAAACAAGAATTATAGTATTTTTTAGATATGGATATCTGTTTATTGGGTTTTTGGATAAATATAAAATCCTAATTTTTAGAGGGAGTATTTTACATTGCATAAAACTTTCTGTTAAAAAAATTCTTCCCACAGTGTGAATCTCCATTTAATGGTGTGATTCAGACAGATAAGTATGGAAGGCAGTTATTAATGAAAGCACAAGAGGAAAAAAGTAGACTTGAAATCCCTTTGTCCAATTGCCAATTCCATATGCTATATAATTTGTCATGGTAGAAAGTTGTTCTAAGATTGAAAATCCTAAACAAAATCTATTGGTTGCCCCTCCAAAGATAATCAACTAGCCTACTTGACCCTCCCTTTTGCATAATTGAAGGATTTTCTCAGATAATTCGGATCTAGCGTCCCTGCAATATAACAGATTTTATACTAAGTACCTCTATCTAGTGTTAGTTTTAGCCTGAGGTATGATATTAATAGAGTGAAAAAGATGCTGCTCTTAAAAATTCAGCTCAAGTAGCCATTATACCCATTATCAGTATCTTTTTAATCTGTCATCTTGAACTATGTGAAATTACCATTTTCATAATTAATAATTTCTTATGGCTCAAGTTATTAAAAGATGTGGATGGACTTTGTAAGTTAGGAAGTATCTTTTTATTTATGGTTAATCATAAATCACATGTGCTTATTTTTAAGTTTACATATTTCATGTCATTTAATAATTATTCTCAAAAAGTTTCTGTACTGAACTTTATATATCAAGTTAAAAAGTAGCCTTTTTAATGTCAAAAAGAGTACCTACTGCTATTTTGTATACAGTGCACTAGTAAAAACATTTGTTTTTTTAAATAGCCACTGATTGTAAGAAAATAAATCACTGTTGGAAGGACCTCAACATACTCACGCCCTGGCTACTTGTCTTACATTCTATTTTTCAGAATATCTCTGCACAGTTCTCTCAAGCTATCTGAAGGCTGGAATGAGTGAGAGGATACCTTGGCAAACAGGGAGTCAGTACACTAAACTTGATTTTAATCAGACTATTTGTGCTTTAATGAAAATTTTGATATTAAAGTAAAATTTTCTGAGACAGAATTGTTCTGGGGCTTAAAACAATAATATAATTGATGTTTTGGGTGATTAGTTGATATGAGTTATCTAAAGGTACTACATCCATTTTTTTTCTAAAACTATTGAGTCTTATAATGTTAATTTTAAAAAATGAAATTGGAGAATTAGGATATTAGGACTTTGAATGGGATAAATCTTGATATTCATGATGCCATTATTTATCACTTTACCATATTCTCTGTAACTGTTAGCTTAAATAACTCCAATCTCTTGTAGGATTTGAAACTTATTCTATTGTTTTGATCAATTTATTCTATTAAAAGAGACATGAAACTCTTATTCACACCTCTCTTGTAGATCATTAGTGAGATCAATCATCAAAGCAACATTGTCCAATAGCAATGTAATGTGAGATATCTATTAAATGTTCTAATATTCATATTGAAAGGCAGAGTTATAATTCATTTTCCTAATCGGTTTTATTTAACTCAATGTATCCAAAACATTATTATTTCAATGGAGAGTTCACCGTAACTAACTTAACTCTGTTTCAATAAAACTGTATTAATGGACTCTGAAATTTGATTTTCATTTAATCTTCATGTGTCACAAAATATTATTTTGTTAAATTTTCTTCAAATATTTAAAAATGTAAAAGACACACTTGGATCATACATCATGGAAAAAGCTGGTGGCAGGCTCATTTTGTTTCAGGACCTTGTTTGTGGACCTCTGAGCTTGCATATTAGTGGGTATATAATTTATAGTAGCTTAAAAAAATCCATCTTGACTTAATTTAATACCAACAAATGAAAACTACATTACAGTGAAAATCTGAGCTCTGGAAAAGCTGAAAATCTTCATGAATTATCATTTGACTTATGAGAAGAAAACTGAATAAACGCTTTGGCATTATTCTGGCAAGTTGCAAGTTGTCTGCCCTTGTAATTTTTTACTTTTCCATTTCTGTTTTGGAATCAGCTATGAGATCCTGAGATCTGGCAGCTTCTTGAAGAATAAACTTGTGGTGGTTTTGATCTCGAGGGAAAATAGACTCTTTATTAGGTCTGTTATTCATAGTCATTTATTTTGGAAAACTATACTTATATACATTGCATTTAAGTACACTTAATATCAAATGAACTGATTTTAGAAAATCGTATAACCTTTGTTCATAGTTATTTAATTTTTATAGATCAATAATCCCAATATTCTTTAGATATAAAAAATATGCAAATTATTTAGGTGATGATGTCAATGTTCTCACATCTGGAAAGACGGATGTTAACCTCCGCCACCTTTTTGTGAATCCCAAACAGGGAAAAAAAAAAAAAAAAAATATATATATATATATATATATATATATATATATATATAAAATCATATAGCAATTCTGAAACTAAGTAAGGCAGTAGGCAGTTTGTATCTACTTATTTAAGTATCTCTATTAATGCTCAGTCCAAACAAATCAAAGAAGTTAAACCTTAAATAATAATTTAATTTTAATTTTAAACCTTTATAGTCAGATTTCTTTTTAAAGACTAAAATGCTTTACAAAAGTCATTAAAACATCATTTTTCTTTTTACCAACTCTTTCTAGGGTTTATCAGAGTCTAATAAAACCCCATAGATTAATTAGTCATGACCCGAAGTCATAATTTAAAATATTAGAATATTATGTTAATGTATTATTACATCAAAAACACATTTAACTGAAGTCTAAATGAAATGGATTATGTTCTATTATTAGATCTTTGGAATAATATCTTCAAAGTCAATGCCCAATGTGCCATTTTAAAATACCTTAAATGTCATTTTATCTTCTTCCTGGGAAATTGAACACATGATTAATTTCTGTCTGTCTATGCTATACTATAATTCACCTTTGTTTCCTACTTGTATTAGAAAGAAATATTTAATCAACCAGTTTTTCTTTGTTTATTTTCATTATCCTCTTTTTATTGAATTACATTTAATCTTGAATTTTCCCAGTATACAGGGTGATTGTACTAAAACACATTTTTATTTTTAGTAAAATTTTAAATCTTATTTTTCCAAAACCTTCCCACACACTGGTTGATTTGCTTATGATCTTCTATATATACGATGATGTAAATATCTTGTTTTATACTCTTCTTTTTTTCTTTTGCCTTAACTAAAAGGTAAAAGAGAAGATGAATAGCTCCCAAGATTTGATTGTGAAATGGGTTGCTCTTTCTGTACAAAGAGGATGGATTAGAAGACAAATAACAGAGATTTAAGTTGTGGAATCTATTGCAGCTGCAAAGAGACATGCTTAATACTGGCTTAGGAGTCTCATCAGTTTTATGATACAGATATTCTGTAAACTAATCTACTAATCCCAAAATATCTGTGAGATGTTTCTGCAAGCTAATGGAAGTGTTATTAGTTATGCTGAATACAAAATTTTTCCAAAAAGACAAATTTGTCTTAAGTTATTAAACAGAAATGGTATTAATTTCTATATGAGACTTAGACAAGGATGCAAATAGCACTGTCTGAAACTGATCGTTTTGTCAAAACCAATGGGCATTATGATTTTATAACTAAGGCAGACAGGATTATTATGCATAGTACAACTGGGCTACAAAGACCCTTTAAGGTTTGACTTTTTCTTTGCTTTCTCACTGTTATCAAATTACCTTAAGATCAACACTGCAGCTATAGTGGAACAAAATATTGTCTTATTTTAAAACAAGAAAGAAGTTTAACTGCTAATGATTCTGTGGAGAGCCAGCTGAGCCCCTTTCTGAGTTACTCCATGACATATTCTATAGAAGTTTTCAGGCTGTGCCTAAAACTGAGTTACTCATTTTATAAAGCAGTAGCCATAAGCCACTCCATTGGGAGTGTAAGTGCTCAGGTAGAATGACTCTACACTTCGTGTGTACAAGTAGACAACCACCATCTGCCTATACAGACATAAGACACAAACTGATAAATAAATTAATAGTGTTAATAAAAATGACCACCTGTGTACTTACAAAATTAATCAGAAGCACATGGATACATGGGTTTATCAAACTCACAACAGAAAAACCAGACCCACGAGCTTATTGGACACAACGGACCAAGGAATGAAGCAACCGCTCACTTGAAGACCATAAAAGGAAGCACACCCCAAGACTGGAAACAGTGGCACAGAGAGCTTGTCCCCTGGTCATTTGTCATGAACCTGGCCCAGGAAAATCAATACAGAGATTGTGCTCTGTCCTCTGGTCTTAGCAGAGTGTGGTTTCTCCTGCCCATAACAACCATACATGGCCCAATCCAAGCTAGCATCTCAAGCTGACACTATAAAACTGCTATCAACTGTCTGGACCTTACACTAGAATAAGTTACTGCACTTTGACAGCTCAGTGCCCTGAACAAGTTCTTTTGATTTGTTTGGTAATCTTATCTGACCATATGCAGTGGTTTTCTGCATTTATATCTGTTCTCTGCCTTTGCTCTTAGCTCAGCCTCTTGAACCCTTGTGGTTGCCTTAACATCTTCTTAGCATTTTTGTAATATGTTTATGTACAGTGTGACATGTAACCTTAGTGTTCTAAGTATTAGCATTTAAAATTGGAATAAAAAAAAAAAGCAATTGTTCTGCTGTTGACTACCAGGTGACCCACAAGTACTCAGTGAACTGCCACTGATAAAAGTGGGATGATCTTTAATTTGTTAGTCAACAAAATCTGACATTGTGGAAAGACACACAGGTGTTTGGTCATGTTAATGATATAGCTCACTAGTGACCTTTTTCAATAATAAAACTGACAGAGAATGGTATATTACAACCATCTAATGTTAAGACTATCAGAGAAACAAGAAGTAAATAGGACCAAAGGAGCACAATTCCCAAACTGCACAAAAGAGAGAAACTCAGAGTAAATGAAGTGCCAGAAAATGTCCCTAAGGGAATTTTCAAATCCTGGGTGCAGGATAGACAGATACCTGGATTGAGAAGAAACCAGATGAGGGTTTAGTGAATGTAGGGGGCTGGAGTGACTGATATAACTAGAAATTCAAGCAACCTCACACACACACACACTGCTTTTTAAAAATTTATATAAATTCTAAAGATGTGAGGGCTTGGAGATTAAAGGAATAAAATAAAAATTTCTGAAAAGTCAAACATACTCCTTCTGTTCAATAGGGCTGAGGAGGTAAGTTTTCACTTGATGTTGATTGAAAGGAATGGTGGGCTATAGTTTAGGAACAGGAAAACCAGAATTGGTTGAGTTGTATCAAAACTGGAGGCCAGATTTGACAAAATTCAACCTGTTATGACTAAAGGATGTAGGACACATTTTTTATGCTCATCAGAGTAAAGAATAAAACTTTCCTGATAGAATTTAAATCATATTTAGCCACTAAAACATTTAACAGAAACATCCATCATTACATTCAATGTTTGAGACAACAAAAGGATTATTGAATTGATAATCAAAGATGTGAGAGAGACGATAAAAGCATACTACCATGTGATCCAAATGTTGATATTCAGAACAGTTACTTTAAATTGTCACAAATGTATGAAAATATCTAAAAGAAATGGTAGAGAAAAATAGATAAAAATGAATGAATGAAACAGAATGAGAATGTATAATAATAACCAATTGTACATTCTTAAATAAATATCTGAATTAGGACTTATACATTGGTTTTACCAGCAGGATTTGTTAGCCAGAAAATAGATTAATAGAAAATACTTGTATTGAAGCATAATGTGAGAAAATAATGCAAAACACAGATAAAAAGTAACCAGTGGAATTTAAATGTACAAAGTGCTATTCTGAAAAAGGAAGGAAAAAGAATAAAGAAGAAGATGAATCATGACAAAATTTTAAAACTGCTGAAATGCATCAACACATTATTGAAAAAATTCAGGAAAAACCAAACAAAATCAACACATCTATGAACAATAGTTTCAAACTACAAAAAAGTCAATGCAAAGAGAAAAATATTAAAAGAGCTAGAGAGGAAAACCAGAAAGTATATTATTTTAATTTCATCTGATACCTAAAGAAATTATGAAAACTAATAGAAATTGGAACAGAAACTTTAAGGTGCTGTCATGTTCGATTTTTTTTAAGAGAGAGAATTTTTTAATGTTTATTTTTTTAGTTTTCGGTGGACACAACATCTTTATTTTATTTTTTTTTGTGGTGCTGAGGATCGAACCTAGCGCCCCATGCATGCCAGGCCACCATGTTACCACTTGAGCCACATCCCCAGCCCTACATTTGAATTTTTAAAGTTTTTATATTCTAAGTTGTTGAAGGTCTGGCTAAATTGCTGAGGCTGGCCTCAAACTTGTGATCCTCCTGCTTCATCCTCCTGAGTAGCTGAGATTACAGTTATGCATCACCATGCCTGGCTATAGAAATTGATATAGCCAAAAAATAATCTTTCTAAAATGATATTGAAATAAAGATGAGTTCAAATAAATGAAAGCTGAATGACAACATTTCAAGTATCCGTACATTTTAAAATAAATTGAAAAAAAAAGAAGAGGAAAAAGAAAGGAATTACTTAAGGAAAATTTTATACTGAAATAAATATTATGACATAAAAAATTTAAAAATAAGAAAAAAATGAAGGATGTAAATTATTTTATTAATCCAAAGAAAAGCAGGTTAAAAGAAAAATAATGTAAATATATGAGGAAGTACTTAACAGATAAATTATGAATAGTTTTGATTATTCTAAAAGAAGTCAGAAAAGGCAAAGATGAACATAAAATATTTGAGTCAAGTAAAATACAAACTAGCAGGATATTCAAAATGAATACTTATTAGGGATAAGAAACATTTTGGATACTTACCTGTGTTTTACAGCATTATTGGTGACTGCAAAACTTTTGAATTTTCTAATAGAAGAGAAATACTTAAGTAATTTGTACTGCAGTCTACCTTAGATAGCCATTTTAAGAGTTCTGATAAAAAGATCAACTAGACAGAATTGTGAAAAGACGCAGACTCAAGTACAGGGACCCCAGACTTATTACTGTGGAACTAGAGAGAGGTTCTTTCTTGGAATATTTATATTGCACTATCCTGGGGTAGGCAATTCTTTTGGAGTTTTCATGTGCACAATCATATTCTGCAAATAATGACAGTGTTTTTTCATTAAAATCCTCATATTTTAATGTCTTTTTCTTACGTTATTACATTGGCTGGGACTTCCAATACAAAATGGTTTTTGTACTGACATCTTTGATTCATTTTTGAGTTTAGATGGAAAGTTTTCAATATTTTATTCAATATTTCAATATTTCAATATTTTATTTGTGGTGTTTGCTGGAAGACTTATATACCCTTGTGCTGAGGGCCATTACCAAGTAGGTATGACGCATCGTAATCCTTGCCAGTGTACCCCATGTTAAATGGACTTGCCTTGGAAATTTGCTGCGACCTTGCTTGTGTGTTTGAGAAAGGTGACCATGCTCAATCACCAGGGTGGATCCAGGATTAGGGTGTATTCCTGCAGGAAGTATCTCAGTCCTTGGGTTTAGGGCGTGACAATAGGAGTTTTAGGGAAGTTGAGGTTGAAGATTATTGATGCTGGGATTAGGGTGTTCCTGCTGCTTGTTGAGTTCTCGTGAGATTAAAATGGGATTTGGAAAAAGCCTCGTGGAGTAGGATTTGGGATCGGACATATTGGGAATTGCCCCTGAACGCGTGCGGAAGCTGGTGTGAGATCGGGAATAAAGAATTGCTATTTGAACCTACAAAGCTGTGTGGTGGCTCGTGATTCTGTGCCAAGCCAAGACATTGGCACTTGGCTTTTGGCACCCTTGAATAAATAAAATTGCTTTTGATTCTTGGTTTGTTAGGTGTATCAATAATAAATGTTGACTTTAACAGAAAAAAATAAGTACTTATTAGCAATTATAGTAAACACCAATTAAGTAATATTTCAAATTAAAGTTAAGTTTATTATTCTAGATATAAAACAAAAATCTATACATCTTTTTTTTTATGGTACACTCCTTAAAGGAAAAGATCTAAAAGGCTAAAATGATATAAAAAAAGATACACCAGCAAACACTAATCAAAGGAAGCTATACTAATAAAAAGCAAAATATACTCAAACCTGAGAAACTATACTGAGATACAGAGAAAATTTCAATATGTTAAGCTGAGAAATTCAGTAAATTATTATAAATTTAAATCTATGCATACTCATTAATATGTGTATAAATAATACATTTGTAATATAAATTCAAAATATATTAAAATAAATTTGACAAAGCTGAAAGAAGAAAGAAACAAATTTCTTTGTGAGACTTAGCACACATTTTAATTGAGGATCAAATAATCAAATTTTTAAAAATCACTTTTTTGTGGCTTTTTCTTACATTAATGTTGAGTAAATTAGAGCAACTCAGTCAATACACCTGACATAATTTACCTAAACAAAACATAATGTCCAGAAATTCAGAATTTACTTTTTCAAGGGCATCCAGAGCATATATCAAAATTTATGATGTTCTGGGAAGTGAAGAAAACTTGAATAAATTTTAAATAATTGAAACTATGTTCAATTATTTAAAGGCATCTTATATTACAACCTTGACATTAAATAAGAAATGACATTAAATATAAGGCCAATAAGAAAATATCCAACTGCATGACAACTGAATTAGATGGTAGTAAATAATCCATGTATAACTAACAGAAATACAATTATATTATGAAAATCATAACAGTTAATGATCCCCACATTGGGAACAAATTAATAACAAATCAATATTTGTGACAAGTTGCTAAAAATTGTTGAAAAAAAAGAAAAAAGAAGAAAGGGAGTAGGAGGGACAGGAATTCATATCTGTTATTGCATGTGTTAGAAAATTCAATGACTAATGCACTACCAAAAATAATTAAAAAAATCAAACCTGAAGAAAGAAGAAAATAATAAAATAGAATACCACTAGTGGAAAAAAAATAAGTAAAGCTAAAAATTGTTTCTTCAAAATGTCAATAAGCGTGTCTATTTATAAACATAATAGAATTAAGGTAATAGCCTTCCTTATAAGCATAGGTAGATATTTTTTTAAAAAATGTTGTGAAAACTTTACAGTTATACATTTTATAATTTGTATAAAAATGGATGAATTGGTTCAAACAGCACATTGTATGAAACCATCACAAGAGAAATAAATCAAAATTGTCCTTTGGTAAAAAATGTTAATCTTAAATTTAAGAAAAAAACAACAAACTTTCCAAATGGAAAGTGTATATAATATGGACAATATTAGGTAAAATCTATGTAGATGCCCTAATTGTTTTATGAATCCTATTTTCCATAACATACCATATTAGAACTTTCTAAAAAAAACTGCAAATTAATAACTATCATGAATATAGGTGAAAAGTCATCTTAAAATGTGACCAAAATAAACAGTCATATATGAAAATGATGATATATCATGACCAAGTTAGTTCTGTTCCAGGAATGTAAGGTTGATTTAACATTTGGAAAATATAAAAGGTACTTATCACATTAACTTGAAAAATAAGAATATGACCATATGATTTACATTCTTTATAGCAGGGTTTTTCAACATGGGCACTATTGATAGTTGTATCACATAATCTTTGTTTAGGAATATTTAGATGAATTTCTGGCCTCTATTAAATATATGACTGTATTATCCACCCTTTTAATGACAATCCAAAATGTCTCCAGACCTTGCCATTAGAAGTAAAATCACATATGATTGAGAATTACTGGTTTATAGTGATCATTACACTGTGGATGTAATACAAATAAATAATAGGTTTTCTTTTTTTGTTGTCCTTGCTGGCTGCTAGCATAGAGCTCCAAAAAATATGTTGGAATTTCATGACTGATGAGGTATCTTTTGTTATTCATAATGAGTCCCTTTCAGAGGTTATGCTCATGAGAAAAATGCTGGTGGGTTCCTACATAGCTTCGTGATAGAAGCTGGTAGCCACAGAATTCAAGCATGGAATTTGAGAACTGAAATATTTAGTGTTATGAGGAGCTGCTTCAGAAAACACTCTACGTCTAAATTCAAATCAAAGAGAGGTTTATTTACCTGGCCAGGGACTTTCACCCACCCTTAGAGACTGAAGCTCTGTGGGGGAACAGCAATTTCCTGGCCTGTGTCTTGGGAATTTAAGGACAAAAACCACAGTTCAGAGACTTTCCTTATTGTTATGCAAGCAAGCCAATCACAGAAACTAAAACTGCATTTAGCAGAGCAACTCAGATAATTGCATCTTGGATTTAAGCAGGTGTTAGAAAACAGTATCCTGGGTTCAAACAAGTGGTTAGCCTGGGTGAGAATCTACTTCAAAGTCTTGGGTCACCAAGACCACCATATCCTGGGTTGAGTACATTTTCTGGGGTACAAAGTACAGAAGATAATGTATTTTTTTTCTTTTTCTTTCTTCTTCTTCTTCTTCTTCTTCTTCTTCTTCTTCTTCTTCTTCTTCTTCTTCTTCTTCTTCTTCTTCTTTTTGATATAGTAGAAAACAGCTTCATTTCAGTTTCTCAGAAACAGCTCTTGTAACCGTTTTTTATAGAAGGAAGCAAAATGGAGTTTCAGGCCTGCATATGACAGTTCTTGCTTTATTTTTAATTTTTTTATGTTTTTATTAATTAATTAATTAATTAATTAATTTATTTATTTATTTTTGTGGTGTTTGGGATTAAACCCATGGCTTTGGGCATGCAAGGCAAGCACTCTATCAACTAAGCTATATCTCCAGCCCCAACAGTTCTTGCTTTATAATTGTCTTGTCTCACTTATCAAAATCTTATATCTATAATCTATATTTTTATAACCTATAACTTACACTCTTATTGATTGCATTTATCAGTTCACACTACAACATTTAGCACCATGCTTTTGAACTCCAGGTAGAAGAGACGGGCTGGAAGGTGAGTTCAATCACCAGTGGCCATTGACTTACTCAAGTATGACTACCTAATGAGACTTCCATAAAAATCTCTTTCTGAGCTTCTAGGTTGGTGAACATGTGTGGTGCTGGGAGGGTGGCATACCCAGAGCAGGCATGGAAATTCCCTGCCTCTCTATTTCCATACTTTTTCACACACATCTGTGCCATTTGGATATTTCAGAGTTATATCCTTTGTAGTAAACCGTAGTAAAACACCTTTCTGAGTTTATTGAATCAATCTAAAGAATTGTCAAACTTGACAGGTTATTTTGGGGAACGCTGCATTTATAGTCAACCAGGAAGCCATGTGGGTAGCCTGGGAACCACTAGTTGAAGTCCAGAAGTGGAGACAGTTTTGTGTGATCCTTACCAGTGTCTTATGTCAGCAGCCTGACTCTGGGGAGTCCAACTAATCAGGATCAGGCCATTAACCCCAAAGACCAGTCAGAAAATTTTTGACAAAGAACACAAAAGAAACTTTAATTAGTATAGCTACACTGGAAAGATAAGGTAAACCTGTCCTTAGCCCTGTCTTTGAGAGGCTGATAATGACTTTGATATTTGATAGAAAGGCAACTGAGGGCAAGATAGCTCTCATAGCTGGAAGATTGCACGGCAGGAGGTTTGCACAGCAAATAAAGCAATGCCCTTGGACACATGTGGTGTGGTTCATTATTATCTTGGGATTGGTCAGGTGGGGCATTGCTCATGATTGAGAAACTTCTCTTGCTTAAGAGGTAATGTGAACTCCTCAGAAGATGTTTATGGATCAGACCTGTTGTTCCTGGAATCCAATGTGACTCAGAGCACGGGAGAAAGATGCAAAATGGAGGCAAAGATGCCAAGCTTTCAATCCTGAGATGACTCAGGATAGTTAGAGTCAGAAATGAATTTTTGAACATCAAGTTGGTGCTGAAGAATATTTATATTGTCTTTCCATCTCTTTTGCTACAGAATACTTTCACAGAACTGCAGGGTCTTTTAATTCTAAGTTTTCCTATTACAATAGAACTGGCAATTAGTGTTCAAAGCCAAGAAAGAAATCCAAATATATTTATCAATATATCCAAATAAGTTTATGGATTTTTATCAAAAACATATTTTTGGCCAGGCATGGGGGTGCATGCCTGTAATCCCAGCAGCTCAGGAGGCTGAGGCAGGAGGATTGCAAGTTCAAAACCAGCTTCAGCAAAAGCGAGGTGCTAAGCAACTCGGTCAGACCCTGTCTCTAAATAAAATACAAAATAGGACTGGGATGTGGCTCAGCAGTTGAGAACCAGAGTTCAATTTTTTTTTTTTTCAATAAAGCAAAATTGGAACCAAATTCCTCCCTCAGACCTTATTAAGAATTGGTTGAATTCTATAATCAACCATTTACCCAGTTCAATGTAGAGCTTATCTATAAACACAAACAAGAACAGAGAAAGAGAAAAAAATAATTTCAGTGTTCTTGATAAGAATAGGATTGGTAAATGGAAGAGGCTTCCTTTCTACCTTTCCAGACCCATATAAAATGGAATTTCAAATTAATAACTCACAGAAAATAAGGATGCCTAAAAGAAGGATTTTCATCTTCCTCAGCAACAGGATGCTTCAACATTGTTTCATCTCTACATTTACCCTAAGATGATTTTTATTTTTGAAGTAGTGGTGAGCACAGTGAGGATGAAAAGCTTCCCGTTCATGCACCATCACATCCACACTGCTTAATATGCTCATTCTGTATGCTTGCCAATGTTGATGTGAAACTTAATAAAGAACTGAATGAGCTTCTGTTAATAACAGGTGTGAATCACCACTCAAATTTTTCACAAGGAAATCTCTATGTTTGGTGATTCAGATTAAAGGGAGAATACTGGTAGGTAACATTTGAAGATTTATTCACCCTAGGATATCATGAGAGAATGTTAATACTGGTAATGCCTATTTTCTAAATTTGCTTGTTTCTTAAAGAAACAATAATTTGGCTGTAAATTCAAAGTTTCTTTGAATTAAGGATGTGTTTTGTTTATATTTCTAATTTTGCTTTACTAAAAGACCTGACAAGAACAATTTTAGAGGAGGAGGCCTCAATCTATAGAAGGTTGGCTCCATTCCTTGGGACTTGTGGTGAGGCACAACATCATGGTGGAAGAGTGTGGTGGAGGGAAGTGGCTCACATAATGATCAGAGAGCAGAGAAATACTCCACTTGTATGATATAAAATATATACCCCAAAGACATGCCCCCAATCACCCACCTCCTCCTGCCATACCCTACTTATCTTCAGTTACCACTTCATTAATCCCATAAGAGAATTAATTCACTGATTGGGTTAAGGCTCTCATAACCCAATCATTTGTCTTCTAAACCTTATTACATTGTCTCACACATGAACTTTTGGGGGGCACCTTACATCCAAAGCATAACAGAATGTATCATTTGAGGTTCAATAAGGTTTTACTCTCAATGCTTACTGAAAATACTATATACTCCAATGAAAGTGGAAGACAGGGATTGTATAACATTTTGTCATTTGAAGTGGTAATGACTTATCTTTTTATTTAATTTGGTTCCAAATTGTATCTTAGATATTTTATCTATGAGAGATTCCACCTGTTTCTGATATATTGGTAAGAGGGTTTTTTTTTTTTCACTATTTTTTGCTGGTCTAGACATTTTTCCTCATATTTTCATAGACAATTTTAATGGGAATTTTAGAAGCAAGATTTAGGACCTTATCATAAGTCCATGAGTATAATCCTGTACTTTTGATTTATATTTGAACAATCTCCATTTATCTTTGTGGAAGCAGTATATAAAAAATTGAAAATACTTAAAATTGTAGTGGTTTGTTACATACAAAGTCATATTACATCTTAGCTAGACCTGAGACAAATTTATTTTATGCTGATAATTATTTATGGTATAACTTGCTTCCCTAAACAGTTTAAACTACAAAATGAACAAATTGCACTTATTTTATTTATGTGGTATAGGCTTTATGGTAAAATGGAAAGATCAATCTGTACAAAAGAAAGAAATCTTCTGAAACTATAAAGTTAAAATGAAGAAAATTATTTCTGGGAACTTGTGGGAAATTTCCTGAGGTGTATCTAAATTCATATTTATTTTTAGAAAACAAAAGTAAGGTTTTTTTGTTTTGTTTTTTTTCAGTTCATTAATCACACCTTTCAATCATCATGATACGACCAGGTATTCTGAAAACATGTTTGTTCCCTTCCAGTAAATCAGTTTCCATTCCTCATCATATCCGTAGCATTCTCTTCAAAAGCATTCAGAAAGAGAGAGAGTTATAAAGGACAAGATAGAGTACTGGAACAGATCAAAACTCAAGGCTATATTCAGACAGCATAAAAACCAGAATAGCAGTGTCATCTCAAGAGTCCTATTTGCATACCCCTTCTATCATTTTTTTTCTCTCAAATGTAAATCATTTTGCATATGAAACAAAACAACTATTGATCCAATCACATTATGCTTCAAAATTGTTTTGCGTTATTTATTTATTTGCACTATTTGGAATTGAACCTAGGGTACTTGACCACTGAGCCCCATCCCCAGCTCATTTTTATTTTTTTATTTTGAGACAGGGTCTTGCTAAGTTGCTGAAGCTGTCATGGAACTTGCAATATTCCTGCTTTAACCTCCCAAGTCCCTGGGATTAAAGTGGTTCACCACCATGACAGACTTTTTGATCAGTTTTTGATAATTATACAAATTGTATATGATATTTATGTGGCCAAGAAATTTGAGGGCTCAGGTTGTAACTCAGTGGTAGAGCGCTTTCCTAGCACATGTGATGCACTGGGTCTGATCCTCAGTTCCACATAAAAATAAATAAAATAAAGGTCCATCAACAATTAAAATATATATATATATATAAATTTGATAGAAATTTTCTTACATTTTTCCAATTTTTTCTTATTAAAATGTAACATTGCACTCAAAATTGGAAAATAATTGCCCAAGTAATAGATTTTTAAAACAAAATAATTTAAAAATAACATATTTATATGAGATTTGCCTTATTTATGAGGATTTTATTTCCTTATTTAATTTATCAGTTGTATGCTTCCAGAATCATTTTTTTTATCTCAAAATAATTTATTGGAACATGATGAGATCACAAAGAATATAGCAATTACTATTAAAGATAACTAGAAAAAAAAGAGAGTAAAAGTTTTGAGAATTACTTCCTAAAGTTGCACATACCGGAATCACTATTTCTTATAACCCTATTGTTTTAAATTCTGTTTCAGGAGATGATATTTTTAAAAGTATAACATTACAAAAGGGAGCTAGTCTTTCCAATGACTTTCTCATGTTATTAAAAAAAAATAGTACAAACCACAATTTATCTGATTTCTTAGTGGCCAGGACAATAATGGTTATTTGCTTCCCCCAGGCATAATTTCTGTTTTTGTTTGCTCCAAAAGAGAAGATTTTTTTTAGATCTCTTCTGTATAATGTCACAGATCAGTCAGTTGAGCAGAAACATATGCTAAGTAACTCAGAATTTAAAAAATTGTACTTTTATCATTGACTCTACGGGAAAACTGCCTCTCCTTCTTCTTCCTCATTCTTGTTGTTGTGGTTGTCTGTTTGTTCTTTTCTCTAGGTATCAATAAAATCAAAAATTAGCTTACTGAACTGAATTGTTCTACTACAGCATTCTTGAGCAAGCTGGAGAGGGGCCCCACAAAGCTGCCAGTTATAAGCAGGGGATCCCATTAAAAACGAAATTTTCTAATTTCCTAGCCTCCCTTTTATGGTGATGTGGGCATAGACTAAGTTTGTCCAATAAAAACAGAAGCAGTATATATGGGTTCAAATTGTACATTTCTGCCCTAAACAGGAAGATGTATGCCTTCTCTGCTTATTATCCTCTTTCCTACTGAAAGGATGGAAAGAAATACATGTTTCAGCAAATAGATGTCCAGGAGAACAGGGGAGTAAAGCAAATGACTCAAATGCTCGTTCATATAATCTCAAGCAGTGTAACATTGGACTAGTTTCTGAAGTCTCTTAACTTCTATTTTTGTTTTGTTTTGAAAACATGTACAATATTGTTGCGATAAATGAGACCATGTGTGCAAGCTACTTTGAGCAGTATACGCTACAGAATCCTTTTTCTCTTCCCTACTTTTTTCTGTTTAACTCTAAGGCCTTATTCTAGTATAGCTTTTTCTTAACCATTTTTTAATAAACTTGTGAAGTATGTTAATTATTCAATTATAAAAGTGTAATTTCTTCTATTTAATCTGCTTTTAATTCCACTCAGTGTACATTTTACCTCCCCCATTATTGTCTTCATGTCAAGAAGATTGGTTTGGGTCCAACGTGTGTGTGTGTGTGTGTGTGTGTGTGTGTGTGTGCGTGTTTGTCTCATATCTCTTTACTTAATATTTTGAACATGTGGAATTCAGGTATAATAGCAATTTTTAACATTCTCTGCAATTCTCACACCTGTGTCAGTTTCAAGTTCAACTTCATTAAATTTTCTACTCAATATAGGGTATTTATTCTTACTTGTTTGAAAAGGTATTTTTTTAACTGGATTTCAGACATGAATTTTAACTACCTGTGTGGAGGCCATTTTTGTATTTCTGCAAATATTCTTGAGTTTTGTTCCTGAATGTGCCTAAGTAATTTACGTATGGTTTACTCTTTTCACATCTAGTTTTTAAGTTATTTTAGGTGGGGTTAGAACAGTGCTCAGTATATTGATAGTTATTCCCAACTATTAGGCAAGACCCATCTCTGGGTACTCTACCCGATGTCTCTGGAATTATGAAGTTCTGCAGTCTGCTTGGTGGAGATGGGCAATAATTCTGGCTCTAAGTGAGTGCTGTGTCCCTTACTTGTAATCATCTCAGGTGATTCTTTTTCCGAGATACAGGTGGTTCTCTCAAAGGTTTGTGTTGATCAGCATCTGCTGAGTACTGGAAAGAGCCTACTTTAGCATCTAGGTTTCTTTCTGTGTACAGCTCTTGTTTATAGTACTTTTTCCCATGAACACAAGCACTTTGATCAAACTCTCAGCTTTAACCCCTCAGCTCATGGGGCTCCTCACATTCCAATTGTCTTCCTCATCTACATGTCTCGGCATAGAAACTCTCTCAAGATAAAGTGGAATACTCTTGGCATCACTTAATTAGCTTCCTATCTTTTGAAGATCACTGTTTTAGTTAGCTTTGTTACTGCTGTGACCAGAAGACCTGACAAGAACAACATGGAGAAGGAAAAGTTTATTTTGGCTCACAGTTTCAGAGGTTTGGTTCACAGTCTGGTAACTCCATACCTTTGGGCCCCAAGTGAGGCAGAATATCATGGTGCATGGTCATGGCAGATAAAAACTGCTCAGGACATGACAATCAGGAAGCATAGAGATCTAGATCCTCTCAACAAGGACAAAATATAAACCCCAAAGGCATAACCCCAGTGACCTGCTTCCTCCAGCCACACTGTACCTACCTACCTACAATAGCCCTTTAGTATATATTTTTTTAGTGGATTAGGCATTGATTAAGTTGAGGCTTTCATAACTTAATCCTTTCATCTCTGAATTTTGTTGCATTGTCTTACACATGAGCTTTTGATGGACACCTTATATCTAGGCCATATAAAACTTTTCTTGGCTGTTTGATTTTTAGTGTCTTGAAAAATGTTGTTTTATATATGCTCTCTTTCTAATTTTCTTTTGTTTCAGGTGAGAGAGTAAACTGGTTACTTGTTATTTCATCTTGATGAGATATGGAATTCAGGAGAAGGAAATTTAGCTATCTAAAATTATTTTGAGAACTTTCCATCCTATTCTATATTAAAGATCATAACTATTAATCTTTAAAAGTTCATTGATTAAGTACTGTTCTTTCTTGTATGGTACAGGCAAAAAAAAATGAGACTTTCTGAAATTAAGTAACAGACCAGTCTGTCTCAACAAAATCACATTTGCTTAAACTTTTAGATATTCTACTGAAGAAATACACATTGTCTCAGACTCATCTATAGTCTGAAGAAAGAAAAATTGAAAAAAAAAAACTGTACTGGAGGACTGTAGAAAAAGTTGAGGGAATACAAAAAAAAAAAAGGAGCTAACATGACTTCGCTTTTTATTAAACGAATAGTAAATAAGTTATTTATAAATATATATATTTGCAACTATATTTTATATAATAAATATTTTAATATGATCTAAAGGGTAGATTTCTAGTTACCTATTGCTACATGAAGATATCAACCTAAAATATAATTTACTATTTTTATTGTGCATATAGTCTGTGTATCAAGGACAGATTTGGATAGGCCTTGTCCAGAAGAATAATCTAAATATTAAAATTCATTCCATTTAACACTGATTTAGATCACTCATTAATATTTAGCTGCTGTCCAGGAACTAGTCTGAGGTTTTAAGGTGGCTCCCTTCATATACCTTAAGTCCTGGAAAGGAGAGTGGGAAAACTGAGTGCTTCTGTTCCTTTACCATGTGATCTCAGGACCGTTCCCCATGGTCATTTATAAGCAAGACTGAATGGGTGTTTTAAGTATGAGCATTTGAAGCAGAAAGTAGATATTTCTAAGGAAAGCTATTTCATGTTTAATTTCTCAGATGAGCAATGGTAAAAAAAAAAAAAATCTCTGTAATTTCTTTTGTGTACAGAGATGCCACAGGGACAAATATATCTGGTAAAAACAAAATTCTCAGAATCTCAAATGGCTTCAAAAAAACTTTATAATGTTAAAAAAATCCCCCTATCAAATATTTTAAATTGCTGAGGAAATCTCATGACAATTGACATTCTGATTCATAACTCAACTAGTAAAATATAACAAATTAAAAATTGTCTCAAAGCATAGTATTTTTAAGGATAAATTGGGTAACAATTTATACAGTTGAGAAATTTTAAATAAATCAGTTGAGAAATTTTAAAGCATGATACCATCCCTGTTGTGAAAATAATACATAATTAAGATGATTCCTGAAAAATAAAACATTACATCACATACACATGAAGCCTTCAAAGTGTAGTGCTAAATTCACTGTGGGAAAAAAACACCCACAAATTTGAAAAAGAATAGAAAGTTTTGCATAACCCCTTGAAACTTGAAGTAGTATGTGAAGATGTTCATATAGTTAGTTTTACTATCTGTTTTGATTTTCATGTCTTTCAATATGTTCTTTCCACACTTCATTTTTCACACGTGTTACATTTAGCTAAAGATGGATTTATAGGTTTGCTCCCATTGAATTGTATGCAAAAATCTTGTTTTCCTATCATCTTTCTTTGGCATTTCCACAAAATATTGTAATAATAGATTAAATAAATTGTGTTTGAGAAAGAATTTCAAAAGGGAACACATACATATACACACAAATACATAGCACTTTCTCTCAATTTTGAATGAAAGACTCCAGGAAAGAAAGGTAACAAATTTTCCCTGAGTTCTATACTAGGGCCAATCTCATTTGGCTTGTACAAATGACCTGGTAATAGGAGTAAACCCAACAATACCTTGGTTTAAAAATAGTAGACAAAGCAGAGCATAGGATAAAGCTATAGGGAAATCTTAACATAGTCATGACTAGGAATGTCACAGATGAAATTTAATGTGGTGCAGCCTCATTTTACCATCACATGAGAAAGTGCAAGAAGAATGTACAGGCAAGGCAGAATAGCATATATAATTTAAAGCTAGGAATACAGGTATTATTTTAGTCTCAAATAATATCCTGAAATGCACACCTTGCGAATGTCTATATTTTGGCCGCTTGCATACATATAAGTCTTAAGAAATTGAAGTTAACATAGAGATGCAAACTGTTTAAGCTTATAATTTTATATGTTTTATATATAAACTTATAATTGTATATGTAAATTAAAAACATGGAGTCATAATAATCATGTATGAATTAGTCTAGGTATGGGGAGTTTGTTTCTGGCCCCAAATGTCTATGATTGGAAGGCAGAACTCCATGTTATATCAGTAAAAATTCATATAATAGAATGACTATGAAAGGTTGGATGGATGTACCTGGGATATTAAAACCTTACTTCTGAGTGCAATTAGAGATTGGTTTGCCAAAGAGATGCAATTAAATGTTATAGAAAAAGTATGCCTTTGATCAAATAAAATTGAGAATCATTAAGATAAATAGAATTAATAAATCTCATTTCTGTAAGACATTCAGAATATCAAATACATTAACATGAATTAACAGCTTTTTCAAAACATACTTTAATGTGAAAATCTTGTGTTAGTCAGCTTTCCTGTGCTGTAACAATAAAACCAGAGCTAATCAAACTAAAAGGAGAAATGGTTTGTTTGGGCTCATATTTTCAGAGGTTTCAGTCTGCAGTTTGTTTTCTCTGTTGCTTTGGGGCCTTTGGTGAGGCAGAAATGCATGGCATGGACTGTGGTGGAGCAAAGCTTCCCACTTCTGGTTGCTGGGAAGCAAAGAAAAGAAAAGTGAGGGTCTCAATATCCATTCAACAGCATGCCCCCATATCCTTAATTTCTTCTACTAGGTCCCACCTCTTAAAGCTTTATTATCTCCTAATAAAGTCGCAGGATGGGGAATGGAAATTTTATTTTTTTAATTTATTTGTTTGTTTGGGTTTTTTTGTACTCGGGCTTAAACCCATGGGCACTTTGACACAGTGCTATGTCCCCAGCCCTTTTCATTTTATTTTGAGATAGGATCTCACTAAGTTGTCTAGGCTGGCCTCAAACTGATGATGCTCCTGCCTCTTTTCCCTGAGTCTCTGGGATTATAGGTATAGTGCAACCATGCCCAGCAGGTCTATGATTTTAAATATGCACCTTTGGGGGATAGTTCAGCTACAAACCATAGCATCTCACCAGTCAGTTGTTCTAAGAGCTCACAGAACTCTGCAAACCACTTATCTAAGCAAAATATGTGTACAGTGCGGACTGAATGCAGGAGAGCAGTTTTAATGTGTGTACTACTGATTTGCAGGGCCATTTTTGGATGTTTTTGTTTACATTATAATGTATATTATCTTATTCTATATTTTGGATTATTTTTTCTTATGTTTGAGTTAGGAGTTTTTGTTGCTATTCTTAATTGTTATTTTAAAAGTATTTTAGAATTTCATTGTGTGAAGTGTTAAAAATATTTGTTACAAAGAAGAGATGTTGAATCTCAAAGCATCAACAATGACTCTTAGATTATCTCACCTAAGACACTTCATTTATTTTAAATCAACATTACTTATAATAACTTTCTGCTTTGCTGTTAAAACTCTGTATGTTAGAAGAAGGAAGAAATAAGACAGCGATTGTGCTCTGAGTTTCTAGAATATAGTTAAGGTAACCTTTTCTTTTGTTTGATTGAAGTACAATAAATTGACTGCAGTTATCCAGGGGCACCTTCCCTCAGGCAAATGTCTATGATTGGAAGGCAGAATTCCATGTTATATCTTAATTTGAGCCTAAATTCTAACTTCAACCTCAGGACCTGTCACTTGAAAGCTAAGGTCTCCTAGCAAACAATCTACCTATTTACTTAGCAATTTTGAGCTGTGAGGGTTTCAATTAGTTCTGTGGCTATTGTTTTTAAATTAGAGAATTGTCAGCCCAAGCAAGGGAAAGTACACTTTTACTTAATTGATAAAAGATTAGTTCAATCCATACTCTGAACTTGAACTCCATGAACCTTATAACAGTAGCAGACTTCTTACAGCAGTCTTTAAAACACTCCCTTTCAGCATTTTTATTTTATTTAATAGTTCATCTTTTTCTACATGAACTTCTAATTCTGTATAGGGCATCTGGATATCACAGTGCCTGAATGATGCTTTTGATCATTTTAAATTGGTTACAAACATTTTAATATCTAAAGACTTCAGATTAGCATATGAATATATTGCTTCCCTTGAAAAATCAGGCTATCTGGCTACCGTGATTGTGCATTTTCACATGGGAGTAATCAGTTTGAACTGAGGAGCAGCAAGTCTTTTCAAAAATACATATTTTATCCATAATGCCCACAGTTGTTGCTATTCCCTGATGTTTCCTTAATACTAAGGGTAAGTCTTACTTGCCATCTATTACTGTATTTAACTGGTGTTCACTTGCTACTGAAAAGGAAAATACAAAGACTGCAAGTTTCATTAAAACAGTCTCCTGTGTGCTTAATATTCAAGAAGTGATTTTGTCCAAAGAATATTACTGAGATCCTGTTTTGAAGCAAGCCATTTGCTTATATTCCTGCCTGACTTTTGAAGTCATCTGAGTTATATCACTTGACCTAGAGACTTAGATTCCACAACCAGAATAAAATAAGTCTCCTTCTTTCCAACTGGTCTTTTAAGGTTGCTGTCTTTACAAAGTATAAATACAATTAGTACATTTTAATTTGAGGTTTATTTTTGTTAAGCAACAAAAATTGCACTTTGATGTATGTTAATAGGAAAATGTAGATTTTGGTCAATTTTAAGTATGATTTTATTACTTTCAAACAGTATATTTACTTGTGAAAAAGTGACTTAAAAGATTTGCTGAATCCAGATGAAATCAAACCTAAAAGTAACTTTTAAAAATTAAACAATAATTTCAGTGCCATTTCATGTAAACAACATTCCAAGTGACAACTCTTCTCTCCTTAACCAAATTCTAGCCAGATTCTTCTGAGCCCTTTTTAATTTGATCCCATTCCTGGAGATCATAAGAGCTCAGTTTTAGCAATAATCTTGTCAAGTCAGTTTAGCCAGCACTCTGTACCCCAACAAATGATCACGCTCTGTATTTTGTCGAATTCTGTATTTCCTTTCATACTCCAATCAATATTTGAACACTTTGGCTTGCCTTCATTAAGAATCTCATTAGGTCAGTTTAGCAAAAAAAGTACATATGTCTCTTAGTAATTTTCCACTGATACTTGTTCCTTGGCTATCAGTCCACATTTGTCCATGTTGTATTTTGAGTTAAGTCTACATGTAGACTGAGGTCTTTTTTTTTTTTTTTAATCTCTGTTGTAATAGTTCTGAATAGAATTTGTCTTTAACGCTCTATGAATTGTCCAGATCTGATTTTCTTTGACAGTTTTGGTGCAATGATTTAGATAGTATCATATTCATTGCTGGACTCTGTACCTCTCACCCAAAACCCTGAGTGTGTATCTTTAAAGCCTTTGCTTTCACTCCTGGCTGATTGATCAGGTATTCATTAGGGAGTCTGATTTCTGAGCTAGTACTTCAAGGACAGACGGCTAAAGTGGTAAGGACAGATTTTGACTCTCAACATTTGGCATATACTCTTAGACGTGGTTCAGGGTCCCTGAAAAATAGAGCCTGTATTCTGGGTAAAAAGGGGATGCACTAGAGTTCTGGGCTTCTCTGTTTAAGATGCTAGTCTCAATAACAAACAGTGTTGGGATGCAGCCCCAGATTTCTCTGGTATATGCAAAAAGTTACCATGAGTTAAGATGATGAGGGCTTCTTAGTTGACTAATGGTTTCTTCTGGATTCCCCCAATCTGGATGCTCTGCCAGCTCTGTCCACTTCCTTTCTTGCTCATGTGATTTTACTAAGAGAAGAAGAAAAGATCTCCAGTAGCTTATTCAGGAAAGGTAGGCTCTCCCCAACCTGGCTGATGTATGGCATCTCCCTGAAGTTTGCTTCTGCTCCTTCCTCCTCCTTTCACCTCCTTCAGTCTCTGAATCCTTTCATCAGTCTGCCTTTCATGCCTTTCACCCCTGCTTCTTCCATCCCTCTGTCCACCCTGCTAGGCCTTTGCCTTCCTGCTCTAGCCCTTTGGTCACCTGAACTTTTGGTCTCTTGTCCCTACTGAGGCTTTCAAAGGATTCAAGGATTCCAAAAAGCAACTCCCTGAGGCTGCAAAGAAAAAAAAAAAAAAAAAAAAAAAGGTCCAAGTGAAAATATACTGGATATTTTATTCATGCAGATGAGACTTTGGAGACATCCCAACAGCTGTTTGATGTCCTCTGAGCCTCTCACCTAATGTGTACTCCACAGCTTCCTTAAAATTTTACATCTGAGCAAAGAAAAAATCTGAAGTCTTCTTGGCAAATAATGATAAAATGTATTGGCCCTCCTATGAAGCACATGACCTTAACTTGTTCCATCTGTGAGAAACACAATCTGTATAAAAATATAAAGTGGAATAAAAATTAGAATATATTGTTGTGTGTACCTGACTAATGGCTTAATTTTAGAATAAAAAAAAAATTATAACATCTCTGTGTTTTTCTTTGTACATACTAATGTGTGTATGTGTGTGTATGTTTGTGTATATCATAAATATGTGGTATTTTCTGCCCCTGAGTATTATTACAAAATCCCTGAATGAGTTTTTTAAATATAAATCAGTGCTTATATAAATTATCTATTCCTAAAAATTCCAGAAATATAGAAACTAACCCAAATTATTTGCTAGTTTGCACAATGACTATTGTAAACCTTTAATATATAAGATTATTTGATTATTATTGCTTTAATAAAAACAACCTTCTGAGTTATCAGCATTAAATATATGAGCATTCATCTTTATTCTATCAGATTTACTAGTGAAATAAGTCTATTTTACTATTGTATCTCCTGAATGTTTAATTTATCAATTCAACCGAAAAACAAATGTAGAAGTAAAGATACAATGACAATGGATTGGTAACTATTACTCCATGTATGTTAATACAGTAAAACAAAAATCATGTTTTTAACCTTTTCACTTTTTTGATTTTGCAGGGCTTGTCTAATATTCATGTGCCATAAATATCAAGAAAAGGTAAATTAAGCTAGATGCTGGCTAGTTTTGTTTAATCTTGAAATGTGTCTCCCTAAAAACACTGCCCAAATATTTTTATAACTTGAAATCTTCATTTTTATCAAGCTAATCAACTATTAGACATTCATTAAATATCTAGATCATTTCTAACTAAAATATGCTATATAACCACTCATTGATAAACATAGTTTAAGTTGACATTCTTATGGCTTCTTTCTTTTACATGACGCAGAGAGGCAAAGTATATTTGATCTGTTAATAATGTTGTTTTGCTATTTTTTATTTTTTTGAAAAATGTTTTGTGAGGAATGGTACCTATGAAATTTGGAGATGGTAAGTTCATAAAAATTACTAGCTTGCTACAGAATACTGGTGACAGACAATTCATAATTGACTACTTGTTAATTTTCTTTGTAAAAATATTACTAATGGTTAAAAATTGTAATTGACATTTATAAATGAAAGCACTACTATTAATAAGGAAAAACCTCTTTTTTAAAAAAAACAGTTATAGAGGGATGCAACATCTTTATTTTGTTTATTTACTTTTATGTGGTGATGAAGATTGAACCTAATGCTTCACACATGCTAGGCAAGCCCTCTACCACTGAGCCACAACCCCAGCCCCTAGGAAAGAATTCTTTATGAAAAAAATTAAGGAAAGTAGTACGTGTTAAGGATAAAGAAAGATAAAAGGTATGAAGAAGGTGTTTTGTAAGGAGAAAAGAATAACTTTGTTATAATAAGATATTGTTCCTGAATGAGAAAGAGAATAATACAGGATAAACACTGAATGGATATAGAAAGTTGTAGAAGATTTATGGGGGGAAAAAGTTCATATGTGGTAAAAGCTTATAAGATTGAATAAACTTATTTATGAAAGGTTTCTTAGCTTTTTATTTTTATTAAGTCAGACAGTTTACTGATATAAAACAGGAATTTATTTTTTCTCTTCAAAGAAACAATACATGATCAATACAGGATCAATCTTTTCTTGGATTACTGATGTGTTCTCCAAAAAAGATTGTAAAAGTTTTTATTTTAGATTTCTTAATAATCTGTCTAAAAACTAAAATATTATTTTATAAGAACAATTTTCCATGCGGTGTATTAACTTTTGTCCTTCACTATGTAAGAGAATCAAGACTTCTCACTTTAAAAGCAGCTAAAAGTTTTTGGTTTTTTTTCCTTATATTTTTGGCAATCTTACCCTTCCAAAATCAAATCCTACATGAAATCTTGCTCTCAGACTAATATTGAGATTTCCCAAAGGTTCCCTGGAAAATTTCAAAGGATTCATTGTTTTATCTTATAAAGAGAAATGCTAAAATTAACTTGGTTTATTTGATATGTTGAATTGCATGGGGAACATGTCAAACAAGGAAAAGTACTTAGCCTTCTCTTACATTTGTGTGGGTAAAATTTTGTTTGTTCAGAAGCTATGAAATTCTTAGAAATTTGATCACAGGTAGCTTTTGTTTTATTACATTTGTCTCTGAAATTGTTTGCAATCAGCTACAGGAGAGCTGGACTAAGGCTTTCTAGAAATCCAATGGAGAAGATGAACAGGTTCTGAAACAGCTATCTGGAGATCAAGTAGGGCATGAGTTAATTACATGGGATGATCACAGTATTGTTTTTGAATGATGCTCATTCCTTAATATTCTATTTTCCTGATATAAGGAACATCTTTCCTTTTCACTTAAGTTATCTATATTTGTGATAAGTTGGTAGATTTTAGTTTTGTAAACAGAAATAAAATTCATTTATATTTATAATATTAATCTTTTCTTCCTTCCTGATCCCTCTAGAATTCAGAAAATATTATTGACTGTTCTTATTATTGAGTGCATGGCAGTATAATTACATTAAAGAATCATTTCTCTTTGCAATAGGACACAATTGGAAACATTGGCTATATTACCAAGGCTTTGAATAAAATGTTATGTTTAAACATGATGCATAGAATCAGATATGACCAGTTTAAAAAAACCCAAGGGTGATTGTAGGGAACCCTCCTGAAAAAGAAAACTCTGCCTGCTACCTGACTTAAAGGGTTCTCAAGCTTACAAGTGATGAAGGAAGGTCACTTCCTGTCAAATACAGGAAATGGGATTACTTAGGAACCTCAAGCAAAAAGAAAATTACCCAATTCTGTAGGTATTGTATTAGCCATGGGTTTCCAGAGTAAAAGGTCAGTAGTGGTGTGTGTGTGTGTGTGTGTGTGTGTGTGTGTGTGTGTGTATTTCATATGATCACAGAAACTGAGAAGTCACATATTGTGCTGTTTGCCAACTGGAAAAACCAGTAATCCTAATGGTCAAATTCAGTCTTTATCTACATACATGAGAAGCAGGGGAGCTAAGAGTATGTCCCAGTAAGTCCCAGTCTGAATCTGAATATACTAGAATCAGAGCTACTTAATTTTCAAAGACATTAGTTCACTTATGTATAAAACAGATATTGTAAGGTGTTCTCTGAATGAATGTTTGGAGATAATATGAGAATCTATTTAAAATTATTTCAGAACACTTTATGTTGGAGGGTTTAATTATACATTTTTTGTTTAGAACATTGTTGGCTCTTTAATGTCCTGTTTTCCAGATATATTCCACAGAAAAAGATGTGTACATCTTAAATTTATAAATAAAAAATAAATGAGAAATATAATGATTCAAAAGATTTCAGGTCTAAACAGTATCAAGTTCTTACAAAAATTATCTTTATCTCTGGGTAATGGTGGCTAGCTTAATGGATTTGTGACTATGACATAGCAGAGTGCAACAGAATTTGGTCACAAGAGTAAAAGATGGAATGACATATTGTAATAGGGTACATTGAGATACATGAAAAACGGAATCCTAGAAAATGAAAATTGAGTATGGCTGTTAGAAATGAGAATAGAAATCACTAAGGAAAACTTCAGAGCAGCAAGTAAGAATACAATGCTGTCATGAATACCAAAACATTTTTCCTTATTTTTCCTTTCCAGAGCATCCCATTTCTTTACTCCTTTTCCTCCTCCTCCTCTCTTCCTCCTCCTCCTCCTTTTCCTCCTTCTCTTTCTCTTTCTTTATTTTATTTTATTTTATTTTATTTTATTTTATTTTATTTTATTTTATTTTATTTTATTTTATTTTATTTACATTTTGAACTGGGGATTGAACCCAGGGGCACTTTACCCCTGAGCTACATCACTGTGGAGAGCAAAAGAGCAATGATCATGGACTGATCCTGTGGTGTTGGCAAAGCCCGGCTTGGGAAACATTCTTTGCAAAAGGCACTCATCTCTGACACTAACAGTTAGCAAATGTACCAGTACAATGGGGTTTCTGGGTACAGCAGGATAGTCACAAAATGTTCTTAACTCTGTAACATTTTAGTGCACAAAGAAGTCTCTTGATAACTCAAAAGCTCTGAACAATTTACAGAGCATCTGCATTTTAACTTCTAAAAATGGGACTCTATATAATAAACATGCTGAGCTAGTTGTGGATGGCTGTTCCTCCATCAGAGGACAGTGTCCCACCTGGCCCCAGCCTTACATAAAAGAGTGTCTGTGTTTTTCTTAAGCTCCTGTTGCCCCTTCTCCAGACCTTTTGTGGTTGCTGCATAGGTCATGGCACATCAAGAGTCCGTTTTATTTTTTATTTTGAGACACAGTCTCACTAAGTTGACCTGGCTGGCCTCAAATTTGTGTCCTGCTGCTTCAGCCTCCTGAGTTGCCAGGATTACAGGAGTGCACCACCACATTTGACTAGGACTTCCCATTTCTTATTCTGAAATTCTCTTTTTGTCTTTTTTTGGTTTGGATCACAATACTCCTATAACCTTGGTGAAAGGAATCATAGGCCACCCAAATTGGCCCATCTTGTCTTACACATCTGATTACAATGATAAATCTAGAAATTAGCAAGTAATGAAGTCTTGGATGAGAGAATTTTTTTTTTTCTCAGGTTTTTCAGACCAGGGTTGTTGAGGATGGCTTTGCAGATTTATTTGATTCCTTGTAGGTCCTAAGCCTAGAGATTCAAGTCCTCAATTGCTATCCATCATATCTTTGCTTCCTTCCTCAACTACCTGGATAAAATAAGACAAAATGGACTGCCACTCAGAAAGAAGTTAATAGGAGAACTAGAGAGAGTCCAAACAAATTCAGTCACTTTGGTGTTAGCACTTTTGAGGCCAGTGTCACTCATTTTCTTCCTGTGGTTTATTTTTTTTTTTGAAAATAAATGATATTTCTATCTAAAACAATATAAGTAGCTTGCTTGTGTATTGGTTACCAAGGATTCCTAAAAAAATAAAAAAGTTATGGAAGTTAATGCCGAAATCTGATTTTAGGGAATAATAAAATTATATTTTAAGCATTTCAAAATAATTCAAATATCAGAAAGAAGAATTTGGGCTTTGTCTTGGAGAGAGTTCTTTACTTAGCACTCTGTTGTTTGTGAAACAAAAACTCTAGAGACCAAGATATCTCTGAAATAAAATGGTTTATTGAACTGCTACAGAGGCTAGCTAAAAAGAAAGGACTGATCACCAGCACCAGGGCTAAGTAGCAGCTGGGAAAATTTCCACTGGACCAGAGCTCAGAGGATTTTTCATAACAAAAATCTGGGGAAGGAAGGCACAAATTGTTTACACTGAACCTATATTAGTTTCAGATGAGAGGGGTGGGATTTCTTTGCAGACATGGAAGTTTTGGGATAGGTGTGCATTCCTAAGGGGAAGGAATTGTGGCTCTTGAATTGGTTGGCCTTGTAAAGAGGATAGGGTAGCAAATATGGGTAGTGATGAAATTTTTGTTAAGATTTTAAAATGCATTCAAGAAACCCTCTTTTGTTCTCAGCCCTTAACTTGTTAACAGAATAACCACCCCCATCTCTCCTCTCCTCCATCCTCAGACCCTTGTAATTAAATTTGAAACATCTTAGAGTTTTTCTCTTATCATATAACAAAGACAGATTTTATTGTCAGTGACTGGGTGGAAAACTGAAGGAAATGAACAGAGATAACATTTTGTGCATTCTGATTGTTGATGAGAAGAAAATTTACTTTTAGTCAACGAGGATTTTTTTTTCAAGAGTTTGACATATAAAATACATAAGATTTAATACATATCACAAAAGTCACCTACCACAATGATTTGAGGGGGAAAAAAACCCTTAAATTATGCACATACATAAGATTGAAAAATATTTCGTGAGTACATACAATGGATATTTTTCTCATGCTTATCATAATTCTATTCCCACTCATTTCGATGCAATTTACCATCATCATAACATTCCAAGGGGGAGCCTATAGAGATTGTGTTGTGATGTCAAATTGCTATATGGAAACCATTTTGATAAGCCCATGGACACCACATTATAATGACAGATTGTAATGACAAAATGGTTTCATGTTTCCATGGAGACCAAATTACAATGTCAAATTGATGGCAAAATGAGGTCAATACAAATCTACACAGACCAGACTGTGATGTTAAAACAATGCAAAGCAATATCACCACAGGTCTGGCGAGGCTATACTATGATGTCAAAGTGATGGGAAAGCAATATTCAGGATGATGTCAAAAGAGTAACAGAAAGATCAGTGGAAATCTAGGCAGCATCCTTCATGATGACAGTACAATAGAACAGTTTTATTAATGCAGATTTCCCCAGTGGTAAAACAAATCTAGTGAAACTAAGAAAATGATAAGCTTATTTATTTAAGTGTTCTTAGTCTAAATCTTACTTCATTTTGAGTTTTCAGAAACTAAGTGCTTAGTCATGGCAGTTAGAGTGAAAAGGGGGATGTATGTGACTCATTGGTAGAAGTTATTTATTGAAGAATCTGTTTAGATGTAAATTACTTTGCTCATTTACAATAGGATTGTGAAAGGACCCACAGGGAGACAGTCTGATTAATTCAGTCCTCTCTGAAAGGTTTCTCTGGCAGACTTTTCTGTGGGAATGTCTTTGGGGCATGCCCTACCCCCAACCTTGGTATGGTTGTCACACCTTTAATTCTTCTTTCCTAAAGATGTTAAAATATTTACCAGTACATTTTTGTATTTTATAAATTATAAACCAGTAGTTTAACACTTCCTTAAACCCCCCATTGTCAAGCATGGTTTGAAGCATAATGTTATCTTCACTGGTACAGATTATTCCCATTTGTTCTTAAATAATAAATTATATTGATGCAATTTGTCTTGAATAAGTGCAATAAATATTTTAACCTAATGCTAATGCCAATCAGTTGGATTATTAAATGCAAATGGAATTGGATACATTTATCATGGCTTCTCAACTCAAATCGTTTCTTCTTCTGTCCAATGATAGCTTTGACTTCTTGAAGAAACAAGAGACAATACACTACTGAGTCATAAAACAAAACAAAACAAAAAAAACACAACATTCTGGTCACTTAAAAATAATGGTTACTTTCAGCAAGTTAGAAAAGGAGAATTATATTTTGTTAAAACATTTGAGTTTGTTTATTCTTCCAAGTGTGAACAGTTCCAAGTTTGCAGATTGTCATTTTAAGTGATGATTAAGGCCATGGCTCAGTACATAAACTCACTTAACTATGTTGAATAAATTAATTTGATGACTTCAACCAACGTATTTTTGTTGAATTCTGTATGCCAGATAGTGTACTAGTAAATCCAACCAAATAGTTCTAAAGATTTGTTTTGTAAGATTTTGCAATTATTTTGAAATGTTCAAGTTAAATTGACCCATCTGCTTGAAAGAGCAGGAATCTCAGTTCTTTGGTTCTAGCTTCTTTTGTTGTTGTTGTTGGTTAGTTCTTTTTGAAGAGAAAGGTAGATAGAGTTGTACAAAAGAAGAATTTCATGAAAGTCTTTGTTCAAATAGCCAAATTTGTATGATTCACTTAGGGTGGACAACATATCTACTTCAGGAAGCAGCAGAGTTCTCAATCATTTTTGAGAAGATGCAGAACCAAGGACACAATATATGCATAGCAGCCTGCTTATCCACATGAGTGAGACCAGTTAAAATTAAATATAAAGGAAGCCAAGTAATGAGAAGAAAAAGAAGAGGAAGAAGAGGGAGAGGAGGAGGAGGAGGAGGTAGTTACAGGCAACCACAGTATTCTTCCTCATGCAGAGGCTACAGACAGCAAGTACTTCTTCCACAGAATCAAGTTCAGTAAGTTTTTACTCTCCTGGATCCCATTTTTCATCATTCTTAACATTATGAATAGAAAACCATTTTTTCATTATAAGACACTTACAGAGAAAACAACTTCTTTACCAGGTTAACAAAAAAATATCCTCTGTTTTTAAAAGGGTACTCTTTGAATTTTAGAATAGAATACAAAGAATGCAAGAATTGTTTGTCTTTGTTCATCTTAAGACACATAATTTGCCTCATAATGACCTCACAGGATAGCTAGGCAGTAGACAATACTTGATATTGAATTTAACTCACAGAAATTTTGACAAAGAGTGGTCCTATCAGTATGACAGTACTTTTTGTAACCTAAAGAACAAATGGTTTTTTTTTTCTTATAACCTTTTAATGACATTCTTTTATCACTAATTAAACATGACTCATTAAAAATCATGGTCTTCCACTCTTTCAGACTTTCTAGGGCAAGTTTTGTTTTTTTTTTTTTTTTTTAGGTAAAATACATTGCCTGAATTTTAAAAAGTGAAGAACCATCCTATCTGGTTTATAAATACCAATCTTTGTTGCTAGTCTGGTGCTTTTGAATGCAAAGGCACTGAAAATCATTGATGTAAACAAAGCAACACAACAATATGGTAGCAGTGTAGATGAAACAAGAAAGAAGCACTATCTACTCAGCCTTATTATTTTTTCCTTCTATGGTCCTATACCACCTGTATATTTTTTGAGTATACATCATTCTTATGTTTTATTTCTACCCCATAGTTTCATGTAGTACCTTGTGCAACAGAAGGTTCTGGCCTTTGCCCTCGTTCCCTGAAAGTTAACCTTCTAGTCTTTGGAATGTCCTGCCTCAGGAGTCTTTGCTTTGCCTGGAACCTTGGACCATATCAGGTAATATGTGCAAATACTGTGTTTTACAGTGGAAGCCTTGTGTCATGTTATAGGAGCTTGACTTCTAGAGCAGTGAGAGACTAAGGTCAGCCATGCTCTTGTGACCAATAATCAGTAAAATCCCTGTGCACTAAGACTCTGGTGGACGTGCTCCATGTGTTCTGTCACACACTGTTACTTGGAGAAATAAGTGAGGAGTCCCTCTCTTTGTGAAAAACCTATGTGTGATTTTTAAAAGCCTGACCATAGACCATTCTGAACTATTTACCAACCTAAGGCACAGCCAGTGTACAGCAGTCACAGAAGGGAGTTGCAGCCCGCTGCTCAGTTCCCCCTGGCTGGCTATGCTGTTTCATACCTACACTGCCCTAGCCCTAGGGTCTCCATGACTATGTCTCTTTATCTGAAATTTTCTGCCAAGGTCCATTTCCGGTGCCTCTGCTAACACCTCCTTATGAAGAGGGAAGGGGAGAGACTGAACATATTTTACACCACTTTGGGTTCTTAAGTGCTTGTCCACTCCAAGTCTTCACTGTCACCTGACCTATGACCACAGAGATCTATAAAAGCCTTGTCTGAGTTTTTTCTTTGAGGGATTCCTCAACATGAGATTGACAGAATCTACCTGACCCTGCACCTACACACCTTCCATAGGAAAAAGGAATAAGAGGAGTTTGTCCTTTTGTGAGTTTCAGCCAATTACTCACAACATCTCAGCAAGCAGTTAAGGCTCTTTCCTTCTGGTTTGTTGCTTTAATTGGCCACTCTAACATCTTCCATTTCAATTCTCCTTCTCCCCCCATCAGCTGAGTTTCTTACAGCTCCATTCACATGACTCTTCTTGTGAACGACAACTGGAAGTGCTACATGTGCTTTTTTCTGGACCAAGTAATACGTTCCTTTTCTTGCAGCTGATTTTAATATATTTCTGCTCACTATAATAAATTGCCCTGGGAGTGCAAGAGCTTTGCTGAGTTCTGTGAGTCCTTGTCGTGAATTATTGAACCTGAGGGTGGTATTGGGAACCTCCAGAGCCTGAATGTGTTTAAAATTATATCATTAAGAAAACAGTTCACTTAATACACGTCTATATTTTCTCAACTCTAATATAAGAAATTTGAAAAAAACTCAGAAATGTGTTTATATTTTATGTATTGCCATCATAACATGTACATGTATTTACTTCCATAAAAAGAACTGAGAAACTCTTGGCAAGTGACTTTCAGTTTTACAATCACAGGATTAAATAGGCTGGGTGTATTGAGGTACAACTATAGTGAAATGTAAAAATAAAATATTTGCTTTAAAATCTATTTTTAATAAAAAAATGATTTCTGCAACCATCAGATCTTTTGTAGCATTAAAAAAATCAAAGTTGCTATTTCAGAGTTGAAATTGATATGGTAAACCAGTAATTGAATTACAAATTTTATATGAAAAAAAATAGCTCAGAGAATGTATAAGATATGAACAAGATCACAGATTAAATCGGTGGTGGTGAGAAAATTTCCACCTAGATCAGGCATCTCGTTAGGGATTCTTAATATTTCACTGGACTATATCTTCAAAAAATTATAAATAATTCCACAAAATTTACCAAAATTTAATTTCCAACTTTTCCCATCACTTTTTATACATACTTTAGGGAGAAAGGAGATGAAGAGTAAACTGCCACCATTAACGTGAAATCATTCACTTATGTCCAAATGCTGAAGGTTGAATAAAGCATTTGTATTTAGTGTTTTAAAGACTGCATATTTCACACAGAAATCATGAGAGGGGTGAATAAATAGTGAGGCTAAATTTATATCCTTGCAAATACATAATATAGTGTATAACCCCTGATAAGGAAGATTTTAGAAATGGTACTTTGGATTAGTATGTTTAATCTAGGCAGAAACTTATAAAATGACTCTGCTATTTTCCACCTCCATCATTTGAGAAGTATAGCTTTCAGTTCTGTTCAGAAGATAACATAAAAGAGCCAGATACAAGAATACACAAAGACCTGGGAAGCCATCTGTAATCCTGTGAGGATGGGAAAAAACAAGAATTAAGAAAATGAATTTGCCTTCACAGTGTGGCACTGACATGAGCAGTTGGAAAGGTGACATGCTTAAATTTAAGGAACATGGCTGAGGTTAGAGTTCAGTGATAAAGTGCTTGCCTTGCATGTGTTAGGCCCTGGGTTCAATCCTCACCACCACACAAAAATAAATAAATAAAAATAAAGATATCATGTCCATCTACAACTAAAAAAATATATTTTTTAAAAAAATTAGGGAACAAAATCACTGAGGGGATTATACTATAGCAAAATGTGGTAGATTACAATGTCAGAATCCTCTTCTGCAGGGAGAATATGGATCAAAATAGGAGCTAAGTTCCATGAAAGGATAATGCAAAACTTCCTGGAAATAAGAATTCATAGTACTGGAAAATATCAAACAAGAACAAGAAACAAAACCCTAGGAAAGAAGAAAAAAAGAAAAGCTAGGGAGTGATAGTCTGCATAACTTTAAGGAGTATAGTAGTGATGGGAGGAAATGTAAAGTAGCTTAGCTCTATATGCATTTTTTAAATAGTCAACGGTATCAAAGAAATCATTTAATGACTTCAATATCAACCTACTGACCCCACATATTTGGCTCACACCATTTCAAAAATGGGTCTATCATCAATTCATATTAGGGACACTTAGGAGGAGAAAGTTTGAGAATTGGGAGTTTAGTTGTAGACTTGCTAAGGTAACTGTTCACTATCCATGTATAGATGAATAAAACTGAACAGTGTACATAAATAAAAGAATGAGAAAAGACTGGATTGGAAACACAGCCATAAGTTATTAGCATACAGTCAGATTTAAAGATACAAACTAGTGAATTCATCAATGGAGTGAATATAGATAGGAAAAAAATTGTGAGGGCTATCCTTTTAACATTAAGACATTCAGGGTTCATGGAAGGAGGTACAGAATATGCAGAAAGAGAAGGAATATAGAAATAAAAACAAGAGATAATGGATCTCTTGAAAGTCATTTAGAGAAAATATTATCCAAGAAAAAAATTAAAAGAGGATAGGATCAATAATATCACATACTACTAACTAGTACACCAAACGAGAATTGAGAGCCAACTATTGGGTTTCATATCATGGAAGTCATGAATAACCTTGATAATAGTAAGCTGATAATGTGTTGAGAGCCAACCTTATTGACATGGGTTTAAGGAAGCCCAAGAGAAATTGAGGGTAGACAGTATCAACAAGACTTTTGTGTAATTTTGCTATAAATGGGAGAAAGAAAATCTAGTGGGAGATGGAGAAGGAATTGGGATTAATAGCATGTATTTTTCAAAAGTTAGAAATAATGGTGAGATTGCAAGCAGGTCCAGGAGAGAAGTGAAGTTTTATGATGCAGATGAGAATTGCTAGAGCAACATCCTTGTGTCAAAGAGAGGGGACGTATTCCATTGCACAGGTCTTAGTCAAGAGTGTGTAATTTATGCATTCTTATGTGAGAAAGACAATGTGGAGGGGAGCTTCTCTGGCTAATTGGTGAGGTGATGGTAAGTGTTGAAAACTCTCTTCCATTGTATCTAATTTTTCAGCAAAAGGGAGCATACTCATCATTGAGAGTAAAGATCAGGGAAAGTGGGCAGATGATTTAATAGAAGAAAACACATAAAATAAAATAGCCATGGGTTGGGATGGAAGACAGAATAGACTGTAGAAACATATTATAATACGTGGACTACAATTTTAAAAGAAGAGCATGGTTGCTTTTTTTTCTAAGAATGTTCAGCTGTACAGGTGCTTTGTCTAAAGATTCATCAAATATATGGACCAAATAGGATTTTATCAAAAGGAGTGGATCATGGACAAAAGGCTACAATAAATGTGATGGTGAGGGGAAACATAATGATTTTAAGGACACACCATGGAATTTACACTTTGAGTGAGAACCCAAGGAGGGGGATGAAACCTAGATAATTGGTATGTTAATGAATCAAGGTTTCTGGTGGAATCAAAAGATTTTGGACTCAAAGATACAAGAAAGAGTTACCTAGAAAGTTAGGGTTGATAACAGGCGAGTAATGTGTTTGTCATTACCATGAGCAGCAGAGGCTGATGCGATTTGGATGCCAAGATCTTTACTGGAGATGAGAAAGAGAAGGGGTCGTGCAGAACGTTGCGTGGATTTGAGAGCGGGAAATGAGGGGTAACAGGAGAGCTGAATCTTGGTCCTTTTACTGGGTAACAAATGTTTCCTTAAGTTCCCCTAAACAAAGATGAACCTTTGACATAGGTAAACCATATTTATCTGGCTTTCTTCATGCCTGCATTAATTTCCTGAAACTACCACAAAGTCAGTGACTTAGGACGAAATTGTTTTCTCTTATGGTTCTGGAGGTTAGGAGTCCAAAATCAAACTGTCAGCAGTGCCATTCTCTCTGTGTAGGCCTTAGGGGAGAAAAGAGGTGCTCCTTTTCTCTTCTAGTGTCTGGTGACTCAGCCATTCTTGCCTATAGCTAGCTGCCTTTCCCCCATCTGTCTCTGTGGTCACAATTCTTGCTCCTCTTCTGTCTGTGTTCTCTTCTGACTCTCTGAGGACACTTGCCATAGCATCTAGGGCCCACCCAGACAATACAGAATGATGGTATCTCAAGGTCCTTAACCCAATCACATCTGCTAAATCCCTCTTCTAAATAAGGTATCATTTTAAGAATTAGAATAGGGACATGTCTTTTTTTTTTTTTTAATTTTTTGCTGGAGAGAGGGCATCATTCAAGCCACTACAACATCCAATTTTAGAATTCCAGGCTTCCTTAATCTGTCAAAAACACCTCTAAGATTTCCTAGGGGTACCTGATAAGTATTCATGTGTCGGTGAACTCAGTCTTAACATTTTCTTGATTCTGGTCTCTTCTGGACACATTTAGTGAGCTCTTCTATGTCTTTGGCCAACTTCTCTGTTCTCTGTAAAACCTTTTGAAGCTCTTCATCAAGAAGGCCCAATAAGATCTGTACTATCCCGGCCAAAATGCCATTTGAGGGAAACTTAACTAGCTTTAACTTCAGTGCTATTCTGCCTTCTCAGGTACCGCAACTCTCCCAATCCCTACGATTGCCTCTGAGCTCTGTCACTGTTCATGAATTGCCAGGAGGTTCTGATGTTCCAGAACAGTTGTTCATTCCTATGAGATCATGGCTGCCTGAATGTTAAAGAAGAGCAAGGCTGTGTCTGTGAGGCTCTCTAAGTATTTGGCAGTGTTGTATGGGTGCTGATGGGCTATCATGAGAGGCAGAAGTTTGGTGGCCTTGAAGACCATATGCTGGTTGCTTCATAGAGTTGCCCAGGAGTAAACCTAACTCCCAGTTATCCGTTATTGGAAAATCAGCAAGGCTTAGGAAAGCAGGAAGGTTGTAGAAAGGTCTCAATGGAGTCATAAATACTACAAAGGCAGAAAAGGGTAAAGAAAACAACTTCCACCACAATAAAAATCCACAACAAAAATCAATACTGAAGTATTGACCAAAAGTAGGGTCACCAACATTCTAACAGCAGAAAATTCCAGCATGACAATGAAGATTGGAAGGATACAAAGGAAGAAGAGAAGATTAACCAGACAAGGAAGAGAAACTAAAAGCAATTGCCTTTAAGAAAAATTGCTTGTGGAAAGATCACTAGACTGGGGAAGGGTGAGGGCTAGTATTGTTGCCAGTATCAGAGCCCTAGATCCTAGCCGTGTGATGCTGATCAGGTCACCTTGCCACTTGGGCAATTGAGCTCCCTTTTTTGAAAAATAAGGATTGGACTGAGTGCCCCTCTTTTCTGGGTTCTACTGACTATAGAATTTGATGAAAAAGGAATTTGGAATGTCCTCTGAGGGGTGGCATCACAAAGTTCAACAGTTACACAAGAAGTTTATTTAAACTGGAAAGAAGAATGAGGGGTGACATACAAATCATCTTCCAGTATATAAAGATCAGCAAATACCTTTAAAAAAAGTGTGATTATGTCAAAATCAATTATACTTTTATTATAAAAGTATATGAATTATACTTTTATGTATAATACTAAACAAAAAAAATAAATTAATAGGAAGCTGACCAATAGATTAGAGAAAGGGCATTAGGGGGAGGGAAGAGAAGAGGGGAAAAAGTGATATTGGGGATTGAAATGGATCAAATCTGTTATATGCATTCACAGACATGTCAAAATGAACCCTCCAATTGTGTAAAATTGTAATTCATAAAAACATTTGAAAACAAAAATGCTAAAGTACACTCATAAAGAGAAATTTCCCCTCATCCATAGTTTATTTGCCCAAATACTAGTCATACAGAAAGGTAGGATACATACAAGATTCTTGCTGTTCATCAGGTTTCACTTCAGGATGCTCCAAAGGTGAAACAAGTGGACTTGTGGTGTAGTACCACTATGAACTCTTAAGTTAAAATATATTTTTATATAGTCCAGTCTATTGAAGCTACTGCATATGTAACAATACATTCTGAAAACCATACCATAGAAGTCCCTAAAGGTATTCCTCATTCCTCTTTTGTGCCTGCATTGTATTGTCTTTCATTTATATATACCATATTTTATTTATACAACCTCCTATTCATGAACCTTTGAATCATTTCCAGTCAAAAGCTATATCTGATAAATTCTCCTTAATACCTTTGAAAGTTAGATTATTCATTTCTTTTAGGATGATTTTTCTCCCAAGAGGACATTTGTTGTTTCATATGAATACATTTTTGTTTGAACTAGGTCTCCTATTATAATTACAATGCTTTCATAATTTTAATTTTTGTAATTTAAAAATATTAAATGAATCATTGGACAAGGCATTTTGTAAAGAAAATGTTTTGTCTAACACTATTTGGAATATATCCAAAGTTGATTCATTTTGACAACAAACTATTGGATGATTAATATGCTGAGGATTTCAATTGAAAATAAATCAACTCACTTCTAAACGTAGGTTTAAATAATTTATATCTATGTGGAAATCAGAATAGAAAAAAGTTGGCTTATATATTATTTGCAGCAAGAATAATATATGATTGTAAAGTTAAGAAGTCACTATTCCATGTCTCCTTACATTTTTTAAAGGTTTTATTTGAAAAATTATTTATAGTTGCAATCACAAACACATATTTAGGAATTAGTAGAAAAAGGCTAAAATTATGGATAGTTGTTCATTCCTATGAGATCATTGCTGCCTGAATGTTAAAGAAAAGATTTTAAATGATGAAGATAATTTAAAAATAAAATTTATATCCCTGCCTGTGCATAATAGAGGTTTCCCTTTAGTATTAAACAAAATAACTATTTTCTTTCTTTTGATAAATACTTATTTTTAATATACTGTGAGTTTGGCATAACTTCTCTTTCTAAATTTTACTTTTGCAAAAATAAGAAACTAAATTGCATTTTGTTATAAAACCCTGAGACACTAATCTCATTAAAAAGTTAAAACTTGATGAGCTTCCTTTTACGTTTTTGTATATTTTAATTTATTATTTTTTTCTAGTTTGTTATACATGTCAGGAGAATGCATTTCAATTCATAGTATACATATAGAGTACAATTGTTCATGGCTCTGGTTGTATACAAAGTAGAGTCACACCATTTGTGTTTTCACACATGCACTTAAGGTAATGATGCCCATCTCATTCTACCATCTTTCCTACACCATGCACCCTCCCTTTCCCTCCCTCCCCTTTTCCCTATATAAAGTTTTTCCATTCCTCCCATGCTTCCCCCCACCCCCATTATGGGTCAACATTCACATATTAGAGAAAGAATTCAGCCTTTGGATTTTGGGGATTGGCTTACTTCACTTAGCATGATATTCTCCAACTCCATCCATTTACCTGCAAATGCCATGATTTTATTCTTTTTTAATTCCGAGTAATATTCCACTGTGTGTGTGTGAGTGTATTAATTACAGTTTCTTTATCCATTTATCTATTGAAGGGTATCTAGGTTGGTTCCACAATTTAGTAATTGTGAATTATGCTGCTTTAAACATTGATGTGGTTGTGTCACCATAGTATGCTATTTTTAAGTCTTTGGGGTATAAATCGAGGATTGGGATAGCTGAGTTAAATGGTGGTTCCAGTCCCAGTTTTCCAAGGAATTAATTGCAGATACTGCTTTCCAGATTCTTTGCACCAATTTGCAGTCCTAGCAGCAATGTATGAGTGTGTCTTTGTATATAAGGTATGTTGACACCTAATTCAAGTCTTCATACATGTTTGTATTCTTAATAGCTGCTATTCTGACTGCAATGAGATGTAGTCTTAGAGCAGTTTTGATTAGCATTTCTTTAATTGCTAGAGATGTTGAACATTTTTTCATATATATGTTGTGTGATTGTGTATCACCTTCTGAGAGGTGTCTGTTCAGATCCTTGGCCCGTTTATTGATTGGGTTATTTATTTATTTTTTGGTGCTAAATTTTTTAAGCTCTTTATATATCTTAGAGATTAGTGTTGTATCTGATGTGTATGTGGTAAGAATTTGCTCCCATTCTGTAGGCTCTCTCTTCACATCGCTGATTGTTTCTTTTGCTTCTCAATAGATGCAGAAAACCATTAAACAAAATATAGCACTCCTTCATATTCAAAACACTAGAAAAACTAGGGATAATAGGAACATATCTCAACATTGTAAAAATTATCTATTCTAAGCCACAGGGCAACGTTATTCTAAATGGAGAAAAATTGAAAGCATTCTCTCTAAAAATGGGAACAAGACAGTGATGCCCTCTTTTACCACTTCTATTTAACATAATTCTTGAAACTCTAGCCAGAGCAATGAGACAGATGGAAGAAATTAAAGGGATGTGGATAGGAAAAGAAGAACTTAAATTATCACTATTTGCTGATGACATGATTCTATTCTGAGAGGATCCAAAAAATTCCACCAGAAAACTTCTAGAACTAAAAACTGAATTCAGCAAAGTAGCAGGATATAAAATCAACACTCATAAATCAAAGGCATTTCTGTACATCAGTGACAAATCCTCTGAAAAAGAAACAAGGACAACTACCCCATTTACAATAGCCTCAAAAAGAAATACTTGGGAATCAACAAAAGAGGTGAAATACCTCTACAATGAAAACTACAGAACACTAAATAAAAGAAAAAAATTAAAGAAGACCTTAGAAGATGGGAAGATCTCCCTTGTTTTTGGATAGGCAGAAATAATATTGTAAAATGACCATACTACCAAAAGCCCTATACAGATTTAATGCAATTCCAATCAAAATCTTAATGATATTCCTCATAGAAATAAGAAAAGCAATTATGAAATTGATTTGGAAAAATAGGTATAGCCAAAGCAAACCTTAGCAAGAAGGATGAAGCAGGGGGCATCACAATATCAAGACCTTAAACTATACTACAAAGCAATAGTAACAAAAATGGCATGGTATTGGCACCAAAATAGACTTGTAGACCAAAGGTACAGAATAAAGATACAGAGACAAACCCACATAAATACAGTTACCTAACATTAGACAAAGGCGCCAAAACATATATTTGGAAAAAAAGATAGACTCTTCAACAAATGGTGCTGGGGAAACTGGAAATTCATATGCAACAAAATGAAATTAAGCCCCTATCTCTCACCATGCACAAAACTCAAAGTGGATCAAGGACCTCAGAAATTAGTCCAGAGATCTGTGCCTAATAGAAGAAAAAGTAGGCCCAAATCTTCTTCATGTCAGATTAGTCCCCAACTTCTAACAAGACTCCTATAGTGCAAGACATAAAATCAAGAATCAGTAAATGGGATGGATTCAAACTAAAAAGCTTCTTCTCAGCAAAGGAAACAATCAGGGATGAGCTTCCTTTAACAGGACATAAAATTCATTCACTAGTTGTCTCAAAATGCTACCAGCAGCTTTTAGTAGCCATTCTAAAACAACATTCAGATAGCAAGAATTTTATTTGAAGGCTTCCAAAATAATACCCAGCAATTAATTTCTATGAGATTCTCTATGAACCAATTTCTATTCAATGTGCTCATTTTCTTGAGTCTCAGAATGTCTCTAGATAATATGTTGTCAGAATCAGGGAGCAATGGTTCCTAAAACAAAATATCTCCTGTTTTTCACAAGAAGGTGGATGTTTGGAGGAACACAATCAATCAGTGTCTCAAGAGGTTCTAACGATTGCTGGTTCATTTTTAGAAACCTCTAGTAAGTAAAATCAACTTTTAAAAGTTTGCTAAGCTTGTATTTTAATTGCTTCGATGAGTTCTTAGTTGATGAAATCTGTGCAGAATGCTGCATTTTGTGTATTGATTTCTTTATGAGATAAATAGGATTAAAAAGAGACTAAAATAAACACTGCTTCTGTCTCCCTCCCTCCTTTTTTTCCTTTTCCCCTCTTCTCCACTTCCTTTTAACTTTCCTTATTCTCATTTCACTTCATTTTTTACTTTTCCCTTTCTCCTGCTCTTCCTCTCTTCCTTCATTCACTTCTTTTTTAATCTGTCATGTCCTACTCAGTTCTCTCTCTTTCCTTGCCTTTTTCCTTAGCTGCGCTTCCCCCCCCCCACCTCATTCTTTACTTTGTTCAAATTCCTCAACCTCCATCACTAAAATTTTCTTTCTCATTTGTATAGTGAAAAATGGTGTAGCAAGCATGACTTAAAGAAGTTCTCAATGGATAAGTTTCTCCTGGTATGAAGGAAAAGACTGATGGACAGAAAAGACCTCCAGATGCTTTGGGTTTCATTCTATCAAGCACATCAATGATCCTTGTCACTCCTATGTCTTCAAATATCTTTAAGCCTTTTCCCTTCTCTGCAATGCAATGAAAGTTGTTCTTAACAAGAGCACTGAGTTCAGTTGGTCAATTCAGTTTTAGTTTGATATTAACAAATCTCTGGCACGTTGTATTCTTTTATAACAACTTGAAACACATTCTTTCTAATTTTCAGGACCCTATGCTTCTTTCTAACCTAAATAAAAATTTCCCTTATAGAAAAACCATATCACAATAACTGGCAGTGATATTCAATTGACATTTATGCACTTACATTTGTGTTGTCACTTTTCCTTTCATATTTAGCGTCTCCTGAAAGAAAAGGATCTATGTTATAAATGCTTGGATCTCAGCAGTTGGCATAGATTTTTACATAAAATTTTTGTAAGTTTCTAATGGACTTACTAATCTCTTTCCACCACTATAATGAATCATTATAGATGATTAATTAGAGGGGAAATGGGAACATATGTAAGGAAATTAATACTTACAGTACCAGGTTTATGGCAGCAAAGAACAAAATAATTACTTTTTCATCAATTCCATGAAATGAGATACAAAGTTTGATAATGATTTCACCAATCTGTATTCAGAACACATTTACCAAGCATCTATTCTATAGCATCTGAATCAAGCATGCAGTTAGGACTCTGGTTAGCAAGGGATGGGAGTACAGGGTTTACAGGGAAGCAACTTGGGCTCATCTTCTTGACCTAACACTTTTCACTATGACTTTTAGAAAATTGCTTAAGCTCTCTTTGTATTGAATTTTCAAGGATTTAGGAGAGACTTAAGTGTAATAGAGTACATGCAACAAGTATTCTACCCTGAAGAACTTCCTGATGTTGATATCCATCCTGGTGAGTTGGTTGAGCATCTCTTACACCTTTCCACTGTGTAGGTTTGGCTGTGAAACTGGAGTGGGGAGTTACCTCACCATGATACACAGAGAGTAGAAAACCCCTAACTCACACCTTCTGTTACTTAGATAAATACAAAGAAATGTGCAAAAAAATGTGATTTTATAGGGTTATAGGAAAGAAGATAAAATGATCAGAAGGCAAGATACTGAGCCTGAATGAACCTAGAGATAAATTGAAGAATAGAGTGAAAATGGGATAGAAGTATTTCATCAACTCCTGATTGAAACTTAAGGACAAGTTTATCCATTTATCCTATACATCTGGGGTGTGTGTGTGTGTGTGTGTGTGTGTGTGTGTTTGTTTTGAGGGGTGTTACTTGACTTATATATGTGGCAATAAATATGTACATTTATTTATTTTTACAGAGACAATACTTACATGAACTTTCATCCTCCAAATTTACTGCCCAGTGGCATGAATTGGACAAGAAATTTGGGGCTACCCTTCATAAAAGTACTCAGTACTGAGCATGTACGGGAGGCCAGTTTGGGGGCTAGTGAAAATTTGGACCAGATAATTTTATTTGTTTGCTATAGATAGACAGTTTGGGGAGCCTTGGTAAGAACATGTGGATTTGTTACCAAAGTGAAAGCAGAAAGGAATTAGCACGGACAGGCAACTAAGTCCTAATTCAGCTGAAACGTTTGATTCTAATCTTATAATACTAGCAGCTAAATTTTACAAGCCACCACAACAAGGGCATGCAATGTACAGGTATTTCAACAACATAATCAAAGGAGCCAATAAACAATGACTATGTCTGAGAATCTCTTCTTCTGCATTGCCATGAAGATCCAGTAATGCCATTATTCACTGGAATGAAGATAAGAAAATTGGAGGGACTAATGTATTAGATTGTGCTGCTATAACAAAATACCTGAGACTGGGAAATTTATAAAGAAGAGATATTTCTTTCTCACAGTTCTGGAGGCTGAAAATCCAGGATCAAAGCACTGGCATGTTCAGTACCTACTTCCAGGATGGTACCTTGTTGCTCTGTCCTCTAGTGGAAGAGAATGAATATCTTCCCAAAGCAGATGGCAGAAGGGTTAAAGTTGTTAGCCAGTTGCCTGGAGTCCTTTCATAAGGTAACAACCCCATCCAGGAGATTGCTTCCCCAGGACTTTATCACCTTCCAAGGGTCACATCTTTCAATAGCATTGGATTGGAGATTAAGTTTCAGTTTGAACTTTTGGAGGAACACAAATATTCAACCCATATAACACCGAGTTACCCAAAGAGCAGTGTTTCAAACCATCCCAAACAGTAGGTAGAGATTTGAAAAGACTGGATATTTTAACTGAGAGTTTACTGTAGTACAAACTGTCATTGTAATAAGTGATAAGACTCAAAATGAATTTTTTTGATAGTCAATGCAGTTTAATTTGGGAGGGGGTACTTTCAGGGGAATGATGGTGAAAAATAAAAGTCAAATAAGGAAGTCAAGTTAAGCATGCATAATCAATCCAGTTACTACTTTGTGCAAGTGGGACATAATCTTGCCAGGATTTTCTGAAGAGTTGTATATAGTGTGTATGTGAACTGACCCCAGAAGAGATGGAAGATGGGAACATCTATCCATCTTCAGCTCCCATTTTGCCTTACACATGTATGAAGTTTCTCAGACTTTCAGGTTTGCATGGGCATGTTTGCCCACTGGGTTACTGTAGGCATTCCACAGTACAGCACCAAAGAAGCACAGAAAAAGCAAATGAAAAAATTCCACACACAATTTAGACAAAGGGCTGCCAGGTTATACCTGTGTGGAGAAGGTAATTATAAAATAGCTAAAGTGAAAGGTGAGCAGATAGGCTATAAGTGAAGCACAAGAAATACTATATGAAGTGTACTAGGCCTCCAATTTGCAAAACATTAAAAGTTCAACAATCTCATAAGTGATGTGAAACAGTGTGAACTTTCATACATTGATGGTCAGAATGCAAAAAGGTACATAAATTGCTGCCATCCATAGGAAACAAAAACAATTTTACTTTGTAAAACGAGACATTCATATAACCTAAAATCCATCAATTAAGACCTGGAAATATAACCTAAAGAAATTATTGAATATGCCCCAACATATATAAAAATTTTCCCTGAAGACCATCCCTGCCTCTATCAAGGTAATGAAAGTAAAAAATCACATCACTTTACCACATTTTGATATGAGAACAAATCTCACGGTCCAGAGTTTAGTTAACAGGATAAGATTGCCAATGGATGTAAATAGTAGGAGGGAGCCATCTTTGGGAGCCATTGTATTTTATTTTATTTTATTATATATAGTTTTTGAGAAGCCATGCAGGAAATTTAATGCATTCTATTAAGTGAATGAACACAATCTAAAAAGGTTACGTAGTGTATGGTGCAACTATATGACATTACAGAAGAGGGAAAATTGTGGAAGTAGTAAAAATATTAAAGTGAGTGCCAGAGGTTTTGGGGAGGAAAGGATAAACAGAACACAGATTTTAAAGCAGTAAAATTACTGTATATGATATTATAGTAGAGGATATATGACATTGTACAATTTGCAAACTTATAGATTCTACAAAAATAACAGTGACCCATAACATAAACTACAAACATTGGATGCTATTGAAATATGTTGATGTAGGTTCGTCAAATACCACCCTGGTGGAAGATGTTCATAATGGGGAGACTGTGAGTTCAGGAGGCATTTGGGAATTTTTTCTTTTCTCTTTTTGCACAAAATACACTAAATCATTTTTATAGGTGAAAATCACCTATCAACATTGTAGTATATTAATTATATTTCACTTTTCATATTTCCTTTTAAGACTAAGAAAACTTAATAAATTAATCAAATTTAGAGTATATTATAATGTCATCTAATCTAAATTGCCATGCTTAATTCTGCTATAATCCAAACTTCACTTCTTTTTGGGAGCCATTTTAGAAGATACTTACCACAATAATTTTTAGAATCTCTACTGTTGAAATCTATAACCTATTAATTTTTATAGTACTTTGACATTTACTTCTTCTTTTCTTCTTTTCTTTTTTTGTACCGAGAATTGAACTCAGGGGTACTCAACCACCGAGCAACATCCCCAGTTTTTTTTTTTTTTGTATTTTTCACTTTTTGTAATTTTTATTTAGAGACAGGGTCTTCCTGAGTTGCTTAGCGCCTCGCCATTGCTGAGGCTGGCTTTGAACTCATGATCCTTCTGCCTCAGCCTCCAGAGCTGCTGGGATTACAGGCCTTTGCGACTGTGCTCAGCTGACATTTACTTCTACAGTCATGGACTTTTGAGCATAATGATGGTAATAGGTCACATTTAATTATTTTCCCTCTGGATATTATATATACAATAATCATTTTTATAGGTGAAAATATATATATTATCAATTATTCCAACCACCATTTGTTCAAAAGACCTTTACTTATCTGCAATGGCATTTTTACAATGAATTAAATGCCTATATATATTTGGGTCCACTTTTGGGATCCTTGTTTCATTTGTCTGTCTATGACATTGTTATAATCCTTATTAGTGCAGTTTTATAATTAGCCTTACAATTTGTCATTTACATTGTTGTTTCTCATAAGGAATGTCTTGGTCATTCTTCACACCTCTCTGTTCCTTTTAAATGTAAAAATCAGTTTCTAATTTTATTAAATGAGATTATTATTTATCTTTAGGTAAGATGGATGAAATTGGTATCTCTACAGTAGTGAATCTTTCAATTCATAAATATGGCATATACTTGCATTTATTTAGGCTTCTTTAACTTTTGCTGTAACACTTTATGGTTTTCTGTGTAGAAACTGAATGTATATTTCATTAGATTTATACATAGAAATGGATGCCTTTTTGTGCTATTGTAAATTACTTCTGTGGTAGACAGAATTCTAAAGAAGACACCCCACACCACCTCACCCCACACCACTGAATCCTGGCTGTGATTATTCACTTAAACACTAATGTAGCTAATGATGGGAAGGGAACATGATATGGACTTAAAACAGGAAGATTATCCTAAACTGTCCAGGTGGGTACAATCTAATCATGTATTTCCTTTGAAACAAATTCATTTCTCTAGCAGAAATCACAAATATATGACAGAGAAGAAAGTAAAAATGAGTTGAAGTAGATGGGAAAGTCAAAGAGATGTGAAACTTGGGAAGAACTTGAACAAACCACTTATTAGCTTTGAATGTGGAGGACAAGACTTTGAACCAAAGAAGATGCATGGTTTCTAGAATTCAACAGTTACTAATAGGGCATTATGTAAAAATGTGGATGTGTAACCGATGTGATTCTGCAATCTGTATTTGGGGTAAAAATGGGAGTTCATAACCCACTTGAATCTAATGTATGAAATATGATATGTCAAGAGTTTTGTAATGTTTTGAACAACCAATTAAAAAAAAAGAAAAAAAAAAGAATTCAACCCCCAGCAAGGAAACAGCAAATTGGTCCTACAATTCCATAAAAATGAATTGTGTCAACACTTGAAATGAGCTTAATAGTAGATTCAGACATAGGGACCAGACTGGAATGTAGGACAGGCAACACCTTGTATTTGAACTTGTAAAACCTTGAGCATAAGCATAATAAGCAATTCGGTGACCTGGTTTTTGACATAGAAAACACAGTAATTGAATTTGGTTTAATGGCTAAATTTATGATAATATTTTTTATTATGGTAGCAATAGACAACTAATGGAGCATTTTTTATAATATTATTTTCTAGTTTTAAATGGTATAGATATTCAGATAACTTTTAAATAATGATTTAATATATAATGATTTTACTAAATTTATTTCTGAATTTCTTTGGATCTTTCGATATACAATTATTACCAGCATAAAAATGACAACAGTTTTTTCTTCTAACTCAGTTTTTTTTTTTTGCTTATTATACTCTATAGAACCTCTCCTTCAATATTTACTAGAGTTGTTGGAAGAAGACATTCCCTTTTAATTTCCCAAATACAAAAGTTCTCAATACTTCACTATTAAATGTATGGTATAAGTCTGTTATTATCATTATTATTACTATCAGACTAAAGATTTGCTATTTTTACATAAATTGAAAATGAATGTTAGCAAGTATTTTTTTCTGCATCTTGAAATTTGCAGTTTGATTTTTCTTCTTTTTTGTAGATATGTTCAATTACATTAATTGATTCTGAAGTATTAAATCAGACTTACACCCTCAAATAAATGAAAAGTTGTTTACTATCCTTTTCTGATTAATCAGAAATCATTTCTATGAATGTCAGAGATAATGTTCTGCAATTTTCTTTTTGTAATGTTTTGAAGATTTTGGTGTGAATGATATGATAGCTTCATAAATAAGTTGGAAAATATTCTCTTTTTTAGAGTTTCTTAAAAGAGTCTTTGCCAAACTGATATTATGATTTCCTTTGATAGAGTTTAGTTTGATTTGGTAATAGCTTTGCCTATAGTTTTCTTTGTTGAGTTTATTTAAATAACATTTTTAAACTATTTAATTGTTAATATTGCCCTTTGTAAAGGGAAATATGAAGGAATGTTGACTTTTTAATTTTTGATATTGATAATTCATGTCATTTGTGTATATGTTTGATAATTTTTTCCTGGAGGTTATGAATTTCCTTTGTTATTTCTCCTTATTGTAAATGTTTCTCTATTTCATTAATTCTGGCTCATTATTATCTTGTTTTCTATATTTTTTAAGTTAACATGCTGTTCTTTCTCTGATTAATTGGAAGATTTTCAGATTATTGATATTCAGCCTATGTTCTTTTTCAATATAAACTTTTAAGATTCTAGTGATTCTTCTAAACATTTTAGCTGCCTCTCATGCATTTTAACATGAATAATTAGCTATTATTCAATTCAAAATATTCTTCATATTTCCATAGTAATTTTGATTTTTACCTTGGCACAATTTAAAAGTACAATGCTAGATTTCCAAATTTACTGAGTTTTTGTTTTCTAAATGCCATAAAAGTTATATTACAATTTTTAGCTGATACATAGAAACACAAAACTATATATAGTCATAAGGAACCATGTGATGTTTTGATACATGTTCATTTTTTATAATGTTTAATTCAGGTTAAACATATCTCTTTTCTTTTTTTAATATTTATTTATTTATTTTTATGTGGTGTTGAGGCTCAAACCCAGCACCTCACATGTGCTAAGAGAGCACTCTACCGCTAAGCCACAACCCCAGCTCCAATATATCTCTTTTCTGAGACATTTATCATTTGTGGTAAAATGCCTTTCTCCCATTTTTTTGAAATACACAGCACATTGTCATTATACACACTCATCCTACAGTGACTGTAGCACACCAGAACTTCCTTATCCTATCTAACTATAACTTAGTGCCCTTCAATATCCCCTCCTCTATGTCTCCAGCCTCTGGTAACTATCATTCTATTCCCAACCACTATAAAATCAACATATTTTGATTTCACATATTAGTGAGATCATGCAGTATCTGTGTTTCTGTGCTGGCTAATTTCACTTAGCATAACTATGTTTACTTCTACATATGAAATTTAAAAATGACAGGATTTCATTATTTTTATGGCCGAATAGTACTCTATTGTGTATACAGTACTGTTCTATTGTTAGTCACAGTTTTATTGTTGCTTTTGGAATTGGCAAATCACCATAATAGGAAAAGCAGTCCTAAATGCCAAGATCATCTTTTTTAGTCATGATTTTTTTTACATGATTTTGCAAATTCTCACTGTAGGCATTGCAGATAATTCTTGAAATTTTCATAAATTCTCCGTTTTTTCAATTTTTCAAAGTGTTTTATAATTGTCATTACTACTACCACTTTGTGCAAAACTAGTTAGTCCTTTCCAGAAATAGATTTCTTTTTAAACCTTTATTTAAGTCAAGGACAGAATGTCTAGTTGAAATTGGCTCAATTCTTACATTTTCTTGACTCTGTACTAATAAAGTCTTTCCTCCCCATCTATGTCTTCCTAGGTAGTTTAGTGATGTAGCTTTTGTCACCTCATAACATTGTTGTCTTTTAGTCTCACCTGAGAGCTGGACATGGACATGATGAGAATAGAAGGAGATACTACAGTGCCCTCCAGTCCTTCTTATCATAATTCTACTCAGTGTTTTACACCTGAGCCATGCTGTAATCTTGCTAGATGTCATGATTTTGATGAGCTCTGTTTTTGAGGACTCACACATGACCTTGTCTACTTGCTTTCTTAGAAACAGCCACAGTAAACAGTCAGAAATGCTGAAGTAAGTCTTTGATTCAGGTACTCTGATTCTTATCCTCTGGGAGTTATCAGATTATAATAACAACATAGCCCTTCCTTATAGGTTTTCAACTGATATAGTCAACTTAATTTTTTCTCCTTGGCCTGTAATTATTATTATTATTATTATTATTATTATTATTATTATTTTTACAAAATGAATGCAGTAGCTTTTATGCATGTGAGTAGCAGGACATGACATCTGTGCAATGTAAATCTGGGAGGCTGTATGTCACTTCAGTGGCCCTTTATGAGGTATATATGTGGGTGATGAAAGTGTAAAGATAAGCAATAGAATGTGTAACATCAGTCTAAAGATTACTGTTGCATTTAGCTAAAAAGAAAGTAAATGTGATTGATAAGGGCCTCTTGGTAGTTTCAAAATCTACAATATTTTCTCTTGATGTGATTCTGGAATAACTAGTATTCAATTCGTGGCTATTCTTTGCATGTTTTTTTTTAAAGACTTTTCTAAGTATCCAGTATATTTTATACACACACATAAGCATACATGTACACAATAATAGCAGTAATTGTTACCACTGATGAAATTTAGAGAAATCCATAGCTACTCCTTAAGTCCAAACCTATGTGCACTGGGCAAAACAATGAATTCAATGGACAGTAATGTATATCCCCATTGTTTGGATCTTCCTGGGTTTTGGGAATGGTGCTAATTTATGTTTTTCTCCTAGAGATGTGGTTTTGCATTTACTTTGCTATTTTGGAAGGAATTTAATCTGTTTCTTTCCCTTCTGACAAACTTCATTCCTTAGGAGCAAGACCCATGTGGGGATTTTGTTAGCTTTTTCACATTCTAGCTATACATTCAGGAATTTGAGAAATTAACCCAGAATTTTTGCAAGGACTCATTTAACACTGTAAAAAAGACTTAGGGGAAAATTTCTCTTTACTCCTCATTGCCATGAACCTTCTCTTGAATGAGTTGTCCACATGAAAATTTAGGTCCCACTGATTCATGTGACTGAATAAACAGTGTCTAATAATTCTCCAAGTGTTCAAAGTTATTCTCATTTCCTCAATTCATAATTATCCTTGTAAGTGATTCAGGGTTTCTTTGGATAAGTTTACAAGGGATATTTACACTATGTAACCGTTCATGGGTCATTTTTAGGAGTACCGATTTTTTCCCTTTATCCAATAGGTTCCAAGGTTCTGAACGGACTCAGGTTTCGGAAGTGAATAAATCACTGTACTTCTTAATTCTGTGACTGAAGAGAAGTGATAATGTAGCATTAGTCGATTCAATTTTGAAGTACATGTGAACTTACAACCCCTCAGTGGAAAAAGAAAACTTGAGAGCTCTGGCCTAGAGTTGTCATGACAGTGGGGGCTTGAATGTCTGATGTCACCCTGCTGTCAGTTAAAAGTCAAGAGGTGGGTTGGATCCCCCTTCACTCAGTTGTGGATAATGTCAGTTCTGACTTGCTTCACTTCTTTTCTGTGGGAGAAATTTAGTGTTTCGGATGGAGGAAGACTTGAGACAACTGAAGGCAGCTGGCTGGGGACACTCCCTGGTGCTGCATAAAGGTCTCATGTCCGGAATCTAACTCCAAGGGAACCAAATATTGACCACTCTCTCTCTCTCTCTTTCTTAGCCCTACGGAGGAGGGCGTCATCACCCAATGACTCTTGGATCCTGAGATGAAAATCTTGGTGTAATCTGAGGTCTTTGGGAAAGAGGTGACCCATTAATCTTCATAGCATGAGACAAGCCATCTCTCCCTCTTCAGATATGCTTCCACCCCAATTCTGCCCACACAGTTTGCCCCTGAAACAGGGACTCATTTTGAGAGATACTTAATATAGAGCTCTCCTACTATTATAATTAGACTACCTTCTCTAGTCTCTCATAAAACACATTTTCTTCTGTACTCCCCTCCTCTGGCAAAAACAACACAAAAACAAGCAAACCAAACCCCCCAGAAAAAATGTATCTCACTTAATTAAAGTAAAAATACCCCTCATCTGTTCAGGAATTAAAATTATTTATTTTCTTTAGTGGTAATATCACCCAGACCACTAACAGTCTTGTCTCCCAATTCATGTTGAAGGGCACAATATGAAAACATGGCCTGTGAGTATGAGGACCCAGAAGGACAAAGGGAAAACGTAAAAAAATCTTAAGGGCATGACTAGCTGGCAAATGTTTTCCCTTAAATTAAAATAGTTATCAAGAAGTTAGTATCCTCCATTCTGAGTGAGGCCCCAGTGGGAAGTCATGGAAGGAAAGGCAGAAACTGCGGACCCCTAGAGGTTCTGAGATCAGAGTGGTGTCCCTGGGCAAAAGAGACAGTTTTCTCGGCACAGGTACCCATGGTCTGTTCTCTTTTTAAAAATATTTTTGTTCAGAGAGGAGGCTCATCCTCTAAAGTAATATTAAGTCATAGTAGGAGATGACCTAATGACAGTTGAGATAAAGGAGATGCCTAATTATTTTCTGCATCCAAACTTGCCTGATTACCAACTGGGGAAATGAAAAAGTATCTCCAGATGAAACATAAACTATAGGACCACACCTTAAGAGGCTGATTTTACAAAAGTAAAAATGGCTAAAATGCCCTCTGCATGAGGTTTTGCCTCTCAAGCTCAGAATAGAAGCTTCCCTCACTTAGCTTCTGCCAGATCTCTATCTTGCCAAGGCTTGCATTGACATGTAAGTTGTGGAGGCCTGCAGGGCTTGCAGACAACTGATTTGGGACTAAAGAAAAAAAAAAGTGTCACTTTTAAATCCAAGCTGCTTGTGGATGGCTGTCTTACATCACTGCTTTCTTAATAAGCTCCTCCCTTAGGACACAGAGTGGAAAATGGAATGGTCAAGTCTTCTTTGTTTTGAGAATCTTTACTAAGGATTTTAGGGTTCTCTCGTTCTTTCAATCTAATTTGAGCCCCAAAGTAAACTCTGATATGATAAAAGATGTTCTTCTTACTTCCACACTACCTATGGCTATGTCATTTATTTCTAGAACTCTTGCCTTTTAAATTCTATATTTTTTAGCTCATGGTTTTATGGTGAATTCACATTCGATCCTGTGCACCTAAATTAATGTATTTTTCTGATCTGTCTTATTTTATTCCACTGTAGAAGTTTTTACACTCTTTTTGTTCAGAAACCAATTTCAAGGGTTAGCTCTCAAATACATTGGGAAAATTTTCTCTTACAAAATGCTAAGTAGGGCATAGACATGGTGATTTGGGGGATAAATTTTATAGAGTCTGTAATAAAGATCTGTATCATTGCCTCCTACCTGTAGAGATCTACCTAAAATCAGGTAGATCCTGTATGTTTTGTGTATGTGTGTGCGTCTGTGTATCATGTTGTTGTGTCTACATATGTGCTTGTGTCCATATATCATGCACTAGTATCAAAGTTGGCATATAGACAAATGAGCACTCATAAATTAAAAATTAAATGAGAAATGGATCAAAATATCTTTCAGTTCATGTGAATTAAAAAAGTTTAATTTCAGTTAGGTAAATGAATGACAGTAAAATGTCAAAAATTACTAACTTACAAGTTTTTCTAGGTGGACAGTTAGCAGAGTCTGGGTATCTATAAAATGTCCACAATGTAATATCCATTTCTTTTAGGATTATTCTTCAACAAGGAAGTGATAACTACTACTGTTGCTAGATATCTTGATTTTTAAAAAAGTGAATATATTCAATTTACCTTCAATGGGATTAATCATAAATGCATTTGTCAAGGAGACATTTGATTAATTTACAAGGTTAACATGCAAAAACATCAACTGCTAAATATAAAATCAAGTACTCTTAACTTCTTAAATTCAATAGGTAATATACTTAAACATTAATTGTGGTTTTATAAATTGGTAAAATTGAAAAGGTTTAAGATTGTTTGTCTTTGTGTTTTTATTATAAACAGGATCCTAAAAAGCAAAAATTCTATTAGGTGTAATTTATATGCAAAGCGTATAAAAGGTTTCAGTTGGATTTCAATTAAAGTGCTATAAAAATAAGAATTTTATCTTATTAAAGTGGAAAAATTTGTCTAAATTAATAAATTTCATAAGGATATTTCAGAATGTGAATTTAAAATTTGTCAAGAGCTAGGAAAGAAGGTTCTAGATGTGAAAAAATATTTTAACATGGAAAGTAGAAGGGGAAAAAAAGGTTTCTAGATGTGAAAGTCCTTTGTGTGGTAAAGTAAAAAGTTGTAGAATGTCTAAGTAAGTAAGTAAGTTACAGAAGGTTTGTGAAAGGCAAATTTCAAAAAGTTTGTGTGTGGGCTGGGGATGTGGCTCAAGCAGTAGCGTGCTCGCCTGGCATGCGTGGGGCGCTGGGTTTGATCCTCAGCACCACATAAAAATAAAATAAAGATGTTGTGTCTACCGAAAACTAAAAAATAAATATTAAAAAATTCTCTCTCTCTTTAAAAAAAAAAAGTTTGTGTGTAACTAGGTTGTACATAGGTAGCACAATCAGTTATTTAAGGCTTTTTCATGAGGTCAAATATTAATGTACTGATATATACCAAAGTTTGATCCTCTCTGGGTTAAAGTAACAATTTTTTTTTTTGATGGTGAGAAGACCAGGGATTGAACTCAGGGGCACTCAACCACTGATCCACATCCCTAGCCCAATTTTGTATCTTTTTAGAGACAGGGTCTCACTGAGTTGCTTAACACGTCACCATTGCTAAGGCTGGCTTTGAACTCATGATCCTCTGATCTCAGCCTCCCAAGCCACTGGAATTACAAGTGTGTGCCACTGTGCCTGACACAAAGGTTTCTTAAAACATTAATCTACTCTTACCTATCAAGAGTATTTCTTGGGTATGTTAAGTTTTATTCTTTAGAGGAACTAGTCTTAAAGGAATTAGGGTTTGTACAACTCTGGTTAAACAGCTGTTACTTCAGAGTATTACACTACATTATAGATTCTGAATTTTTCTTTGAAAGCTAAATTCAGTTAATATAAAAACATCAGTATAATTATGGTGCTATTACTGCTTCATGATATAATAACTGTACTCATATCTTCCACATATGCAAGCCTGTAAAGTATAAGATTTAGAAGAACATTTTACCAAGCTGGTGTCCTTTAGACTAAAGGTTTGGATTATAAAAATTATATTTTTGATTCATAGCTCTTATACAAACTAAATATGCATTTATTCTTGTTAATTACATTGTGTATTTTCCTTGTAAACCTTAACTGTTATCTGTTAGTGCATTATAGTAATATAACTTCTAATATAACAACCTAAGTTAATTTGAGATAATAAGCCATCACCTACAGGATGATGTAAGGCTCACTTCTAGTACTAATACTAGAAGTTAAATGAAATAGAAAAGGTAAATAACTGTAAACTTATAGACATTAAATTTAAAACCTAGAACTCTTATTTTAAGACTGGTGAAACTGGCTTGCTGGATGTTTAAGGCCAAAGCTGAGAGACTAAAGCTAAGTAAATAAAGGGAAAGAAAGAAAATTAAAACATTACTTGGCTCTTGCCTTTTAAGGCCAGGGAATGATGGGATTCCCTAAGGGCTTTGCAACTTGAAGCCACATTACCCCCTGATCAGAGGGACCAATGAGACCCTGGAGAACATAAAGCTAACCAGTGCACATGCTGCAAATGGGAGGGTCATTGAAGAGGGAGATGTACATGATGCTTCCAAGGAAAGCCATGTGGTCAATGAGACCTGAACCCATCCTGGCAGATGGCACTAGAGGAGCTAAAAGGCTTTTCTCATGTTCCAAAGAGTGATACTCTGAGGGAATTCAGCTGAGTTTTAACAATAGATAGGAACAAGGTCAGTTTGACCAACTTGGTCTTAAACATCTAAACAAAAACAGTTATAACCAAAGTATAGTCACCTGGGCATTTAAAAGAAAAGACAATAGTTCTTTTAAGACATATACTTGTGTGAGCCCCACAGCCCTAATGCCTCCCAAATTCAGAGACATTTTTCCTTTGCAAGGCTCATATTTACCTCTGCCAACCAAAAAATTGGACTGGCCTCTGTGCCTTGGTCTTCCTTACTCCTCAAATTGATTTTTTTCTAACAACCAAAGTTTTCCTACCCCAAAAATGGTGCACAAGGGAAAGAAGAGAATCCTTCAGTTTATTCCCTTACTTATAGGGCTAGAGATATCCATCAGAATTGGCACAGGAGCAGTGGGATTAGGAACCTCTATTAACCACTATAAAAAAATGTCAGTAAAGGCTACTGAAGATATCCAATAAGTCACCAACTTTTACAAAATCAGTTGAATTCCCTGGCATCTGTTATCCTGCAGAACTGTTGGGAACTAGACCACCTTATTGTAGAATAGGTGTCCTCCACCTCTTTCTCAGATAAAAATGTTGCTTCCATGTTAATAAGTCAGGAATAGTAAAGGATAAGATGAGAAAGCCAAAGGAACAAGCTGATAATCTAGCAACCATCTCCTCCTCCCCTAGATGGTGGAGAGAACTTCCAATCTGGATTTGGCCCTTTATGACCCCAATTATCCTGATTATCTTATTTTACTCCCTTCTTCCATGTTGCATTAATCTTTTCCAGAGGTTTCTGGAAAACATTTTTCAGAATATGTCTCTGCTATTTCCAAGGCCACAACCCAAGAACATGTGAAAACTATATTCCTCCTTCAGACTCTAGAAGATGTCCCAGGGACACAACTGCTCAACAGAAAGTAGACAGGTATGATGAGTCACCCCAACACATTATACCCCTTTTAGAGTCTAGAATGAAGGAAGTTGAAACTTATAACCCTGCTGGTGAAAAAGGAAATTGAGGACTCTGACCTTTTGCAATTTTCGTTATCTGCCAAAGTTCCTTTGTTGCCAAAAGGAAGCCTGCTCAAAGTATCTGACAAACTCCGCCCATGATGGGACCCTGGTATACTCCATAAAACTCAGGCTCTTGTTGTAGCCAGTTGCCCTTTACCCTCAAAAATGTGCTCCTCTTTTGCTTAATAAAATATCACTGATCCATTGAAGTCTATGTCCCATTCTTTTTTAAATTTTTTTATTCTGATTTGTTATATATGACAGCAGAGTGCATTACAATTCATATTACACATATAGAGCATGATTTTTCATATCTCTGATTGTATACAAAGTATATTCACACAATTCATGTCTTCATACAAGTACTTTGATAAAATTTAAATATGCCATCTATCTTATAGTTTTAAAAACTAAGGACTGTTGGTCACCTTGAATTATATGATTGTTATTAACCATCAGATTCTCATTCCTATCTTGGTAACCATCCATACCCATATCATCTCAGGAATAAGTTCTACCACCTGGACTCTGCCATTCCAGGATCCTATTATCACTGTGAAATCTTGGAGCCCATTTCAATAATAGCACTAGTCATTCTGACCTTTATCCACTAACCTACAAAAGACAGAAACTATAGCAATTTTAAGAAAAATTGGAGCTCTTCTTAACTATGTGTTTCTCAATTTTTCAGTGTCCTTTATGCTTTTAGGAACATAATTAGAGGGTAGATGAGTGAATTGCACATCATAAATCACTTTCAGCATTCCCATTTCAAATGTCTCTTATTTCTTCTTCTACATTATAATAAGGGACTTCCAACAGTTCAACCTCATCCCATGGAAGCCACCATTGTTTGCAGACCATTCAGCATTCAAACATATACAGTTAGAACCATTTTCAGGTACTCAATTTAATAATAAATCAAGAAACTCATATAAAATCAACCATGTCAAGAAATCCAAACCTTATCTAAAGTTAAGTTTATCTATACCTAACCTAGGAGTCTCAGAGTGCACATAAAAATTTTTGCGGAAATAAATGATCAAATTCTTTTGGTATATAAGTTTTATTTTCCTGGGTTTAGTTTTTATTTGCCTATTAAAACTTAGAAACTGACTTCAGTTAAATTTCAAAGACACAATAAGGGATGGTACATAGAGTGGGTAAGAGACTTTGCATATGCAGAAAAAAAAGAACTACTTTTGGTTTTGTGACCACAGGTAATCAAAGCCAGAAATACCCTTCAGATAATAAAGGATAAAAAGTTATTTTTTCAGGTACATATATTTGCAACACTCTGAGTAGTATAAATTCTGTCATATGATTTTATTCCAGTTCTCAAGCTTCTACTATTCCTGCGTAGGAACAGCCCTAACTCTGAAGTTGCAAATTTAACCTATGTTCTAAGTTTTGGAGCTTATAGGATTAGATCCTGTTTTAGTCAGCTTTCTTACTGCTTCGACTGAAATACCCAACCAGAACAACTGTAGAACAACTTTTATACCTTATTTGAGGGCTCATGGTTTCAGAGGTCTTAGTCAACAGAAGGTCAGCTCCATTCTTCAAGGCTTGGGGGAGGACATCATGATGGAAGAGTGTGGCAGAGGGAACCACCTCACACTGAGAAGCCAGAGAGGTCTCTACTTGCCAGATACAAATATATACCACAAAGCAGCGCTCCAGTTTCCACCTCCTCCAGCCACACTCTACCACTTCAGTTACCACTGAGTTAATCCTTATCAGGGGATTATTTCACTGATTTGGGTAAGACTTTCATAACCCAAGCATTTCATTTCTCTTCTGAACCTTCTTGCATCATCTCACATATGAGATTCTGGGGGACACCTCATATCCAAGCCATAATAGATAGAAAGAAGTCATATAAAGTTATATCCTAAATATAAATTAAATGCAGCAATATTTTAATTAAGATGTATTTATCTACTTCTCATGATTTAACAAGTTTATCAGTTCAGATAAGTTTATTTGAATAAAAATTCTAGTTAGTGGAAAAATTAGCTTTCCAATGGGTGACTTCAGCCCAGATCACCAAATAGGCTGAAAAAGAAAGAATTTCTCAAGCTATTCCTAAACCAGTGAAGATTGATGGCTTACCTAAAATTAGATTGGCGTTTTGAATATTTAGGTAAGAACAGTTTTGAGAAAAGCCTATCAGTCATAGTACTGATGACAGAAACAATATTGAAAGAAATGGCTGATGAGGCATACTTTATTGAAATAAACATTCATTGCATCTCAACATGCCTCATCAGCCATTTCTTTCAATACTATACATGCATGTGGTATAAATTATAGGCTTTATGAGTTATTATTAACTAAACTTATAAAAATGTAAATTTTATATGTATACATCATGGACATAAATAAGTGAATATATGAGAATTAGGAATTTGTGATATGAAGACATACTTTAATTACGAACCCAGCAGCATGCTATCTCCCAGAAAGAAGTGAATATTTATAATAAAATCTAGTCAAGCCATTTATCTTTGGTGTAGGTTTTCCAGAGCACAGTTTATCTTTGCATCATATTCAGGTTTTAATTGGCATGGGTACAAAATAACCAGTCCAGTACCACAAGAGTTTTTTTTTTCTCCTAATAAAAACAACAACAAAAATAAAATAACCAAAAATCCCTTTAAACCATGATCTTTTTGAAGTTCTTATTTCTTTTGTCACTCAAATATCTTCACACCTTTTGGACTTTGAGATATTAATATTAAAATGGAATAGAGTCTGAATCCAGAGTTTCAATCCTGAATCAAGTTATGGACAATTGGCTAACCTAAAGGGAAAGTCATTTAACTTTCTGGACCTCAATTTTCTATTATTCAAAATAGAAGGGGCCAATGAGAAACTTTTCATGTTTGTGTTCAATCTAATAAACTATAATTCTATGGATCTGTTGTAAAATTATACCCTCTCACACATTTACCTTAAATGTCATTATAATGTTTAATAAAAAGTCTAAGCAAAATATCTATCTAATCAATCTATATTTCTATCAAGTGACATTAGGATAAAAATTATCCACCCCTGAAAAAATATCTGAAAAATTAAAGTGTTAATTATATACAAATTTAAAAATATTTCACAATTGAAAGCTCTCTAAGCAATAATTCCTGGATTACAAAATGAATTAATAAATTTGACTAGGAATTGAAGGATTAAACAACTAAAAGGGACACCATTTGTTATTTACATAAAAAAACCTTTCAGATTTCACTTTAACAGTCAAAAATGCATATTAGTGAGAACAAGTAACCAGGAATTACAATGTACAAGAATGAAAGTCCAGAAGGGAGACAAATTATAAAGCAATTATATAAAAATTTAAATGTGCATATCCTTTTGTTCTTTACACTTATTTCTAGGATTTTACTCACTGGATAAGTTAGCATATATACACAATATTCTATAAAATTAGATGCTGTCTCTAGCATTGTTAAGGCAAAGTTATCAAAAATAAAAATAGAAAGAAAAAGATACAAAGGTATTTAAGAAAATGAAAATCCAGCAGTATATGTCTGGTTACCAAACTAAGCTGCTTATATAAATATACTATTATTCCACCCTCACAACAAGTAGAAACAGACTGTGTGGGCTGAAATGGGATGATCTGCGAGATCCACCATATTTCATACATTTTTAAAGTGCATTTTCTTTAGTGGCTTATATATTAGAAAAGTAGATTATTAGGGAAGTTGTGATGAAATTTTATTGCCTACGAAACAAAACATCAGACTCAAACTAGTAGGATGACTCAGTTTCCTGGAAGAATGTCCCCTGAGATATCTTTGGTTGTAGGGGTTAGAAGAGCGTTCCCCTCACCACTTAGGGTCAGTCTATGGAATTGTCATGTGTAGGAATATAGAGAAAGTGGGCCAATGGCTTTTTATATTGTTTTAGGTCATCTTTTTAAAAGTTGCTAAGACATCTAAGCACTTGATAAAACAAACAATAATATTGTGAGAGAAAACAGAGACTGTGGAAATTGAAGTTGAAAAGTGATTATAGGATTTTAGTTTTTGAATATGAAAATTTAGTTGAATTTATGTTTGCTTGAATTTTTCTTTTTAATGCACATACAGAATTGCCATCTTATAAAATTTCATGTCCAATGAAAACTAAAAGAACTCATTGCTTTTAAAATAAATCCTAAATGATAAAAATATTGTGTTATAACTTAACTGGTAACATCTTTCTTTCTTGGTGGATGGTAAAATATTAGTAGTACCTTTCAATTTAAGATGATGTCTTAGATTTGATGAAATACTATATTGTTACATGAAACAAAAAGATAATATAAAACGGGGAAACGCTATATTTTCATTTCTGTGGGAAAAATTAAAATAGTTAATTTATGCTGCTGTAAGCATGAAAAGTATCTGGAAAAGTATGCAGAACAAAACCTGGTAACAACATGGACTAAAAGAATGAGCCAGAATAGGAAATTGGAGTATTTTCATAAAAATTGTTTTCATACCTTTTTATTGCCACACAATTGTTAACAATTGTTAACAATAAAATCTGATTATCTTCAGTGTCCTGAAGAAATTTATGAATGAGAGTCAATGTTAAATATAGTATTGATAAAATTGCTTAAATGATTCTTATTATAAAAATTACATAACAGTTCATAATGTCTCTACATCTGTATTTCCTCATCTTGTATATTGGAGAAGTTAGAAAATGAGTATTACTTTTCTATAAAATTGCATAAATTGTAATATTCCTTTTCATTCCACATCCTTTTTATTTGGAATTTTCCTCTCCTTATTCTTGTCCCTTTCTCTTTGATAGTTGTGATTTCTTATATATGCATGTTAAATAAAATGGCAACAATTACTCACTATTTATTCACTATTCAGTCAAAAGAAGGAAGAAAGTTGACTTTTTATTGCCACTCATTGACTCACAAGAAAGAATTCCTTTGTTTTAAAACAGATTATTTATGTCAGCTTATGAATATGCATATAAAATTATTTAAGCATAGTAATTCTCACCATTGTGTATGTCCATAATAAATTAATTAAAAATACAACTAGATATAATGACAGAGAGATTAGTAGAGGGACAGGAGGAATGGGAGGGAAGAAGGAAAGGGAAGGAGAGGTATTGGGGTCTGAATTAAAACAAGATATATTCCATGTTTCTATAATAATGCCAAAATGAATTCTACTGTCATGTATAACTCAAAAGAACCAATAAACAATATAAAGCTTTAAAATAAAGATGCTAATTTATTAGCAAATGAAAAACAATTCTGATAAACCATATTTGTAGACTCTATCACTTATATGAAAAACCTAATGCAGCTTGTTTTCTTGACTTTGACAAGAGCAAAATGAATACATCCTTTTTTTTACCTACTAACATGTATTTTTTAATGTGGACAATATTTTTAACATAAATTATCTTATAAGATTTCAATATCCCATATAGGTGCTGTTATGTAGCAGAATTCTTGCATAGTTATGGAGATTCCTTCTTGGTATTTTTTCCAGACCCTAACATTACCATGACCCTAATATAAGTTCACATGAGCTGTAAGACATAAGAACAGAATTAAATTAGCTGAGGTATATAAGGATAGATCTTGTTAGCCATTGAGAACTTGTGCACCTAGACATTTTCATCTTTCATCTATCAGTATGCCAAAATGTCTGTTCTCATGTGTTATTATATAACATAGACACACACACACACACACACACAAAGACAAACAAACAAATACTTCTGATCAGCTGGTGATAAAAATCATATTCATATTTTGTCTTAAGTATTTAAGAAAAATCTCCAGAATTATGCACTATATGATTTAATTTAAGAAATAATATTTGGTCAATGACCACTATAATGAAACACTTCACCACTGCATGCTAAATAGACTTTTTTTTGAAAATTTTAATAGTTATTTTTTAAACTTTATTGCATTTTATAATTAAGTTGACGTATTGGCTTTTAGACATTCTTTATGGAATATTCAAATTAAAAAATATTTATTGGATACCCTAATAAATGAAAAGTGCTGTGTGGCATATAGGGAAAATAAAGATAAAAGGTTTAAAATTAAAAACAAATTAAGAAATATATTCTTGAGCACCATCTGTTGTACTGTTTTCATAGTTCTAAAATGTGTAGTAAGTCATTAAAATGTTACTTACCATGTTATCAATAATCCATGAAATTATGATAAAGGTAACAGAAAATGGTATAATTGCAAAACTAAGTTTTTCTCTTCTGTATGTAGTGCTTTTTTCCATAGGATGATAAAAATCATAGCATTGTTTTAATGTAAGGTACAAATATTTACACTATATTAACAGTAGATTTATAATAAAATACTTTATAATTAATGTATTTGTTGATTTTGAGATTATTTAAGAGTAAATGAATTCAAATGAGACATGATAAACTGAAACATGTAAATTATACATTTAGATCCCTGAACAACAAATTAAAATAAATGATCAGCAAAGATAATGCCCTTTCTGCTTTAACAAGTAGGGCGATTTCTGTGAATTCTAACATCTGGTTATCAGCATTTTAAAGGAAATGTCCATCTGCCTGAGGTCTATAATGAAATTAGGCACATTAGCACTCTCTCTTTTATTTGGGGGTATTTTTCATGAGAAAATATAACTTCTGGAAGCTGTATTAAGCTAGTAACTTTGAGTCAATTGATTAGCATAAATACATTTTTGAATTTTAATTCCTTTGTGAAAATTGTGATTAAATGACTTATTTAGGTAGTATTTGTGACATGTTTTCTCACATTTACATATGTTATAAAACTTTGTTTTTCACTAAAAGAAGCATTATTTGCAATTGTTAAGTCACAACTTTATTTATCCAAAAGAACGTTTCAGATACAAGATTAAAAATAGCTTTGTGATTAATGCCATTGAGGGTATTGGACAACATATTCTTGCTTCTGATTTATTTAAAATTAAATAAACACAAAATTTTAAAGAAAATACTAAAACAATAAATATATCTATGATTGTTCCATAGTTGGTTATTAAAGCAAATAGAATTTAAAATTATTTTGTTTTAGACCGATTGATTAATGTTAAGCACAAAGCATGCCATCTTGAAGAGCATTTTATTATTGAAGATTAGGGTTTATATAGTAATGCTTAATGTTTATTCAGATTGTTGCAATGTATATGTTTTAAATCAAATCATTGTTAAATCCTTATAAAATGGTCAAATATTTTGTTTTACGTTCTTAAAATGGTGTTTAGATCCATATTATAAAGGTTTATGTTTGGTGAAAAATAAGGAAACATTAAATCTGTGTAATTTTTTGACACTACGGATAATTAAACACATGCCATGTTGTAGGCACTAGTTTATTTTATGTTTAGTGCTTATCTGAATGGGAAACGTATACTGATGTTGAGAAATCATGGCCTTCCTCAATAAGGTTTTTAATACAGTAATCATTATATTTTCCTGGGTAAGTGAAGTCATTTTATAAATGTTCAGTAAATTACATTCAGTTGTTTGTGTTAATCATTAGGCATATGAAATTGTAAATACTGAGGAAAGACCAACCTACCCTCAATGAAAGTTCACTGACTGTAGGTAGAATTCTGCTCTTCTCAGTTGCTCTTCATGGCACCTTAAGATCAGCTGAAATGTGCAAAACAGCTACATGGAAAATTTTATTTCAAACATTTTCATCAGCACGGTTCTCTAAGGCATTAGTATTGTCCCTAATTGAAGCACTAAACTTCCGGCACTTTTTTTTTTTCTCTTTTTAGCCATTATGCTAAGGACATATAATTTCTGCTGATTTAGGTATCTTATGTCAGGGCAGTAAGTATGCAATTAGGTTTAGTTTAAGTGATAGCAGCATGCTATAAATAAGATTCTTAATTGTGTTTGCAAGATTAAAATTCAGCCTCATTGTTTGTTCCCTTTATTTCTTTGGTGGCATTGTGGTATATTCACATTGCTACCTCTAAATGAATGTCAACTTGTTTTACCTCGACTGCAGCCGATCGATACTTCATTAGGCTGAATTGTCTTGTGCCCATGCAACCTTGAAGCTGTGGCTTAATTACCACCCGTATTATGCAGTGGCTCAGAAAGCTGTGCTCAGCTGTGACAGTTTTGAAAAAAAAATTTAAAAGCCATGGCATTACCTATGTCTAGGAAAAATGGCCACTTGGTGTTAAAAAAAAAAAAGTGATATTTGGTAAATTAAGTATTAATGATTTTTTTAAAAAAAATTCATTGAAATTGTACAAATATAAATTTTGGAACTCCCCTTATTTTATAAAACACTTTGAATGGAAATATAATTTCCATGATCAAGCCATTGTGCAGTAAAGATAATTTAAAACTAATGGCAAAATTGCATTCATATGAAAGAGAAGAGAGGGGAAAGTGCAGTCAAATGGCAATCATGACAAATGACATCTCTTGTCCAAGAGTCATTTTTCCTCACTAGACTGATTTGTCATCCTCACTTTTGACATTTTTCATCCTGCTATGAAATCACACTGACAGAATAAGATATTTCAAGACTTAACAGCAGGCCACAGAAGATGGTTTTGTGCCTCCATTTATTTTTTTGGTTGGTTGTTTCAATTTTTATTTTTAAGCTGCTAAAATATGGACAAACAAAACTTAGTTCTAACAAAATAGTATCAGCTAAATAACTCTGTGGAAGTAGATGATTTCAAAATAAAATGTGAAATGATACAAAAATATTCCCTAATTGACAATAAATCTCTCTACTGCTCATATTTAAAATGTTCCAAAATACTAAAAGTTTTGTTTGGCGTATCATTTAATGAATCATTTAACAGATTCAGCAGTTTATGGAAAAGCCCTGAAACTGAAACAGTCCCTTGGAAAAATAATCAAAACAAGGAGATTGTTCTTCACCTCTTAGAGGCATGCAATTGAGAAGGGAATTTGGCCTTATACTTTGCATCAGTTTTCTAGGGCCGTCATAACAAAATACCACACACTGTGGGCTTAAACCAACAGAAATGCACTGTCACGGTTCTGGAGGCTAGAATTCTGAGTCCAGTTATCAACAGGGCTTTGCTCCCTCTGAAACCTGCAGAGGAATGCTTTCTTGTCTCTTCCTGGAGTTTGGTGGGTTGCCAGCAATCATTGGCATTCCTTAGTTGGCAGCTGCGTAACTCTCCACAGACTACACATAATCTCTCTACAGAACTTGAGTATGAGACATGAGACAGAATCCCTTTCTTTCTCTCTCCTTTGCTTCTTTCTTCCCCTGCCTCCCCGCTTTTTCATTCTCCCAGAAGTATTTATGGAAGGACTATCAACATTATACAAAAACACAATATGCAAACCAATAAAATATAAGAAAATTTCAACCACAGTTTCTATATTAAATGGAAAAACAAACACAGAAGCTGTTTAAATTAATCAGTACCAATACTATAGTCAATTATTCCTTAAAGTTGCAAACCATACTTATAAGAAATTATTATTACCTAGTTTCTTCTGTTCTATTTTCTGCTATTTTTTCCTATAATTGAACCCCATGTAAATTATAAAAATCCAGTTGTTTCATTCTAAAACCAGTACATCTTGTATGCTCAGTTATTTTATGCTGCTTAAAGTGACAACAGAATGTTTTCATTTATTTATTTTTGAAAAAGTTTTACATTTTATACATTGAATATCTTGTATTATACATCATATTCATGCTACAACTGAAAGCTAAAAATATCAAGTATGGAGGATGAAAAAAAAACAAAATCAGCAATACAAATAATAAATATACCATCACAGACCATCCTACAAACTATGGAGGGTTAACAAGCATGGATTTTCCTTTGATAATTATAATCTAACAGTCACCAGATAGATATAACCAGTGTTTATATTAATGAAACCAGTTAACATAACAATAGAGCCATTTAATTGCTAGATCCTACAATATCACAGAAACATAAGCAGAACCTTGGAAAATAATTTAAAGACAAATCAACAAATCACTTTATACCCTAGGTCCTCAATACTCAAAAGTGAAAAGGTATTTAAGAATAAAGATAGCATGCCAAAACCGAAGTCATATCATCTCTGTCCTATGGTAAGGTGACTACTCAATGTCTGGCACAAAGTAAGAATACAATACACCCATGTGTAAAGAAATTATTCATTAAATAAATAGCAGAAGAAGCAGTTTGGTGCTTCAGTCAGGTTAAGTATTTGATTTTCAGGAGAACTAAATTTTACTTTTAACATCCACTAATCCCTGACAGTGTTACAACTTAGTGGAAAAGAAATGGAAATGTTTCAGAAAAGGAAATTGTTTACCTGAAAGAAACAGAATTTTATAGCTGAAAGTTTCTAGTATTATTATTATTATTTTTACCTTAGGATATACTGCATATGAATAATGATGCCCTAACAAGTAACAAAGGCAAACAAATAATAGGACTTTGCTCACCCCTTGAAGAGTTTCTAAATAATGTAACAGAAAATTTTTTAAAAAAGATAAACTAAAAACCACACATGCTGCAGAGGCAATTTTACAACAATATTTTTCATGAAAAAAACTTACATGTGGATCTCATCATCAAGAGTTCCATGAACAATTATGTATGAACATACTATGGCCAGCAATGATTGAATAGTAATGTCAGTTATCTACTGCAGATAGTTGAAACTGAAGAGGAAAAAGTAGAAAACAAATAGAAGAATCATAGGGGAAGATTATTCAGTATTTTGAGACAAGCAAGGTGAGTAATTAAAACAGAGATGAACTTTCTACAAAAGTTGGGGATATAGAGAATAATTACCAGAAAAGTGTACACAGTTGAGTTATGTGAGCAAAGAAAAAAACAATTAACAGAGCAGATTTCAATTTCATAAAACTGATGGAACAAAGAGAGTAACAGTCTTATTACTAAATAATGTTTTAACCAACCTGGATACTTTATTCTGATTTAAGGATACCGAATATAAGGAAAATCTTTGCTGATAGATCTCATTTGAAAGCTAGAGAATGATTCCAAAATGTACTGTGTGGCTTCAGCACTTGCTGATATCAAAATATGCCTAGTGGATAAACTGATTTTTATTCAGGCCTTCTGAGTTCCTAATATTTCCAAAAGGGGCAATATCCCCACCAGTATCTAAAGCTAGAAGTATCTGCACCATCCATGACTTTTCCCTCCATTCTCACTACCAGAATAGTCACTAGGTCTTGAACCTTCTGTTTCCAAACTATCTTCCACGTCTGGATATCTTTGCTATTCCTACTGTTCCCTCAGTTTCTACCCTCGTTGCTTTTTTCATCTACATTTCTTTCCATCAGAAATTCCAACCTCCAGGGTAGAGCTGTAATCCAACCACTGTAGTCTATTAACACCCTCCATCATCTCTACCCAAAACATAGCAGCAGCTTCCCCCTCTTCTTTCCTCCTCCTGCTTCTAGAAGCTTCCTCTTTAATAATAATATGATTTATCACTCATATGCCCAGAGGATGAGGACTTGGATGTTCTTGATTTTTTAACAAAATTTCCCAATTTGACCAATTCCCTAATTGCCCCCATCTACCTTTGTAAATCCACAAGAGACCTCTCTCCCTTCCCCGTCACTAGGCCTTCTGTCTCTTGAACATCCCTTTTCCCTTCCCTATAGCCAATGTATCTCTGGTCACTGTCTCTGTATTTGTGGCACAACTTAACTTACTTAACACTCTTTCTTTCTGTCTTTTTTTTCTTTTTTCTTTCTTTCTTACCTATCTTTTTTTTTCTTTCTTTTTTTCTTTCTTTCTTTTTTTTTTTTTTTTTTTTTTTTTTTTTTTTTTTTTTTTTTTTTTTTTTAGAGATCTGGGTCTCTCTCATCCTTCAAGGGAGATCAAATACCCCTTCCTTTAGAAAGAAAAGCCTTGCCTGGACATGATCCCCTCCCCCCACCTGGTCCCATTGGACAGACTCTTGCACATCTCCCTGTGTCTTATAGTATAGTTCAGATGTAAGATTTTAAAACAATTTCCCCATTATTATTTTCAAAGTAGTAAATGCACATAATTTCACATTTTGAATGATCTTGGTGAAAAGCAATAGTGCCCTGTTTCCTCAGTATTCTCCAATGACAACTACTTCCAATTCTTACCTATTGTTTTTGGTGTACATCTTCATGTTTCTTAATAGTTTGTTAATACAATAATTATTTTTTTCTTTGCCTTATAGGTTATCATTTGACCTCTTAAAATGGTTAGCTCTTATCTTTCTTAAACTCTTAATTCTTATCCTCACATTTTCATTTGAAAACAATCATCATGTGTGTATTATTGTAATTACATATCTAATATATATAGATAAATAAAATAGTACACATTGATTGTCTTAATTTTTTTGATACTTTTTGTTGACCTTAGTGGTGCTTGCTTCATTTTATTTTTTTGCTGAGCATTCTATAAATCTATGGCTGCCTCATCTACAACCTTCAGAAACATTTATTTCTTCTTGATGTGCAGATGAGTTCTTGGTTTTGTCTTTTCATGGAGGCCTGACTTCTATGTCCTACTTTCCTGTTATCCCTGAACTATTTGTACATAGGTCTCAGCTTTATCTGGGGGATATCTCTGCCTCTCTGCAGTGTTGAATTCCCTAGTTCTAAAACTCCATGAATTTCTCAGCTTTTCATCACTTCCCAGTTTGATAGCGCATTTGTTTCCAGAGTGGCCTAGAAAATATGGCAAATTTGGCAAGGAGTATGAATACATTGTTTTCCTAATTATTTATTTATTTATTTTTGTTTGCAGTACTAGAGATTGAACCTGGGGTTTCACACACACTAGTCAAGTGCTCTACAACTGAGCTACACTACTTGCCCTTCTTTTTAAAAAGTTCTTGTCCAAGAAAGAGTATGTAGTGATTTGGAGATGTGCTGATAACATCTCACATCTCACAGTAAGTGGGGAATAATAATGATTATTGATTCTACATGGTTAAGAGATGAGTTTTTGAGTTTGAGTTTTGAGTTCACAGTTTACTACAATAATCTGGTCAGAAATATTTTGAATTATGCAAGCTTAGAAGAATGATGAATGGCCCCTTTGGAAATTTATCAGGTCACACAAGTCCAGTCTTACTTCTTTCATAGCAATATATGTCTTCCTTAAGTTTCAAAATCACCAGAGCTAGATACAGGTAAGGAACTGGGTTCCTTACTTGAAACTCAGCAATTTCAAACTTTAATAAAAATTTTGGGGAGGTTTCCAGGAATGATACCGATGTGAAGGAAAGCTGCTCTATTTATTGCTGTGACATAGTATCTCATACATAGTAGGTGCTCAGTGAATACTATGTAAGAGAGTATGAAAGGAACTTTCAAAGGTTTCATTTATCATCAACTCCTTTTCCTAACTTCCAGGGCTAGATTAAGACTTTTGAGGGACTAAACTACATAAATACTACTGTATATCACACTAATTATAAATTTTAAATGATTGCTAACACTTAAATGTAAAATTTAAGATTTATTTATACTTAAATTTTAAGAAGACCTTCTCTTTTTTCATCTCTCACTGCAAAAATCTAGATAAAATATTCAAGCTTCTAGTTTAGGGATACTGATGTGCATATAACTGGTGAACTTTTCTGTCTTGCTATATGGATTTTGCTTGATTTTCAAGTCGTATTTTTATCCAAAATTGTGCCTTGCAATTTAAAATTAAGGAATTTGTTTTTCTTTATTATAAATATTTTTAGTTTTGATGAAAATCAGTTTCAATTCAGCTTTAAAAATTTCTTGAAATATTAAAAGTGTAGATGCATGATTTTTGTTTTGAAGTACTTTTATGTGTTTTTAATTTTTCTTCTAAATTTTTAGAATGATCTCTTCAAATCCCCAGAAAACAAGTATAGCACACAAATAGGTATGACTTTCTAGTTAGGGAAAAATGAACTGGTCAACAAAAGACAATGAGGAAAAATAATGAAATTATTATATGAGAAAGACTTGTACATTCATTTTGACTCTCAAATGTTGTCCTTCAATAAACTTCATTTCAAAGAATTGAAAAGGTAGATGCTGGGAGCCAGGCAACATCTCCAAGAACTCATAGGGCTTAGTTATAGTGTGTTTTGGCCTTGGTGTATTGGGCAAATAAAGAAACTATATCAGAGGGAATGAGGGGTAAGAGAAAAGGAACAAAGCAAAGGACTCTCTGACACAATATCTTTTCTTAATTTCAGTCATAAATTTATGAGTATAAAATTAAAGTTTCAGAAAAAATAAGAATCTCTCCATCTAGATTTGAAATTAGAAATGTTCATGCTAGCCAGATCCCCAGAAACTTTTCTAAAATGAAAAAATATCTCTGATAAAATTCTCAGTTTTGCAATAGAGAGTGGCACAAGGATGGATTTATGCCTATATCACATGGTACATATCTGACATTCCCCACATACAACAAGAACACAACACATATATTAATGCAAGAAGGTGGGTGAGTAGCTAGTGTGGGCTGGGATATTGACTGAGAATTGACTAAAGGTGTTAATGGAACTTGTATTAATTCTTCCTATGTTTAACTATTCATCTTGTGCATTACTCAGTGTGAAAATCCCTGAAATAAATCAATTCGAAGGGAGAAAACATTTGTTTTGGCTGGTAGGTTGGGAAGTCTCTGTCCATGACTGTTCGACCTCCTGGTTTTGGGACCTGTGGCAGCAGCACGTGGTGGAACACAGCTGTTTGCTAGTAGCCAGGAATGATAAAGAAAGAGAGAGGGGGAGTGAGAGAAGAGTGTGAGATCCCACAACGACTAGAAAACTTCCCACTCGGTCCCATATCCAGAAGGTAGAAGGTTCTATCATCTCCTCATAATGCCATTGGCTGGGCAGGGGAGGGAGAAAGCAAACCTTTGACATCTGAGCCTTTGAGGCACATTCCATATACAAACTATAGCACCCCATTTTGTCTTTGGGCAAAGTAATGCAAAGCAGTAGAATTAACTATTGAGATTACAAAATTTTATACTGTGTGTCATGATTGGTCTCAGGGATGTGATGCAGGGTTATTGAAATATAACTTGAATTTACCAGCCAGTCTCTCCTTGAATGTTACATAATATGAAGTTTGAGAAAGCCTAAGAGTGCCAGAGTGGTTTATATAATTGTTCACAGATATCCAATTATGTGAGGATTAAAACAGGAGAATATTATGGATTCGTTGTAAAAGAATAAATGTAGCAATGTGTAGACAATCAAAATTCTGACAATGAAGGACACCATATTGAAGAAAATAAACAATTTATAAAATGTAACATCTGTCGCCAAGGTTGAAAACCATCACTGAACTGATTTGTGAAAAAGCAAAGAGTTAAATTCATTATTTCCAGTGTTAAGCATGCTGAGGAAAAGTGCTCAATCTTGAAAAATATAGAAAGCTTTTTTAGCATTTTAATAATTTGGGGTATTGGATATAAAGAATTCTTATGGCAAAAGCAATTGATAACTTTGTACTTGATTTAAGACAATTGTTTAGAAATAAGTGAATGTTCACTTCTCACTAGCAATTTCTGAGCTGCATTGAAATGCCAAAACCACATGGGTATTCAATGAATATTTAGCATGTACCCCACATATTATTCTTCTACATGTAGGAATAATAGTTATTTCAGGTAGTGTTTTTTTGTTTATAAATAAGCTTTAATTCAGTAATTAGCATCTAAAAACATATTTCTAAATAAAAGTGTTGAAAATTTAGTTTTCCAATTGTATGGATTCAATGTGACCTCTTCTCCATACTCATTTATGTTTTATACTTTACAATTTATATTCATAGTAAACTTCAATTCTTCATATACACAAATATTTTAATTTTCCACTTTAACTAGCTTTAGTAATCCAGTCTTGACAAATCCCTTAGATAAACAGCTGTTGAGCTATTTTTGTCAGAAGTATATGCAAAAATTTTATTAACTAGAAATTTAACTAATTCTTTAACATTATTTTAGCCTATGTAAAAACTTTGGAGTTTTGCAATTCAGTTAGAACGATGAAACCCTATCGATGGCATACATGAGTATATCAATTATTTTACCAGCAACACATTTATAGATATAATAAATTACATGAAGACAGTGAAATCTATTAGTAAATTTTCTCAAAGCAAAGCAGTTTTGCTGTATGAGAATAGTTTTAGGATTCCAGGTATCAGAAGAATATTATATACACAGGACACCTGAGCCCAACCTGTCTAGACCCATCCCTGTCAACAAAAAGGCAATCAGGATAAGAAAAAAGTGGCTTTTTGTTTATTTCTTGGCATGAAATCATGATCTCGCTAACCTCATCTTTTAAAATAATGGTTTCCACATTTTGTTTTTTTTTAATTATTTCAGCATTCAGTGCATATTTTGTGCATTTATTTTTGACAAAAAAATAGAAATCCATTATTGGATTTACTCATACACAAACAGCACTTACGATTTATACTTGAAAATACTTCAAATTAGTCACAAAGCCCAAATGTCATCATCTTTTAAAAACTAATGAAGACTAAATGCAAGAGATGTTCCAATCCACAATTACAATAAAATTAGACTTTGTTTATGGATAGGAACAGAAAACAATATCAACATAAGAATAGATGGAAGTTTGGTAGGGATTTAGGTAAGGTTTGTGTTTCATTTAAATTCGAATACTTAGTTAATGATATATCTCATGAACATCAAAACAAACCAAATTTTAGTTTCATTATCATACAACATGCTAAAGTTTAAGGAAAAACTAGTATGGCTTATCATTTTTTTTTAAATTTTTTTTTTTTAGTTGTAGATGGACACAATACCTTTTTTTATTTATTTACTTTTATGTGATGCTGAGGATCGAACCCAGAACTTCATACATGCCAGGCAAGTGCTCAGCCACTGAGCCACAATTCCAGCCCCTCGCTTGTCATTTTTTAAACAATTGGATTGAGGTACATTTCATATACCATAAAGTGGATCCATCTAAGTGCACAGTTAAGTGGCTTTTAGTATTTTCACAGAGTTGTGTAACCATCCTCATAATCTAATTTTAGAAGATTTTCATCAACCAAGACGGAAATTCCATATACATTAGGAGTCAATCTCTACTCCTACTCTTCTCTACCTTCCATAATTTTGTCTTCCCTGTCACAAGGTCTTAGTTACTTTTGCATGTTCCTATTTTGGATATTTCATATAAAGATAATCAAGCGTGTTTTTGTGACCATCTTCTATTTAACATAATGCTTTCAATGTTCATGGTAGCATGGATATGTACTTCATCCTTCTTGTTACAGAATAACAGTAAATTATATCAATATACCATGTATTGTTTATCCATGCACAAGTTTAGGGATATGCTTTTGGATCAGTATCAACAATGATGTTATAAACATTCATGAACAATTTCTTTGCATATAAATATGTTTTTATTTCTCTCAGATAAATGTTTAGGAGTGGAACTACAGAGTCATATAGTAAATCTATATTTACCTTTTTAAAGGATAGCAAAATCATTTTCCAAACTTGCACTATCACTTTAAATTTCTGCCATTAATGTATGAATGTTACAATTTCTCTATAACCTTATCAACGCATGTAATTGTCTGTGGGTTTTTTATATTTTAAATCAGAGTATATGTTGAGTGATATTTCATTATGTATTTTTTTTGCATTTCATAATGACTAGTGAATTTAAGTGCACTTCCATCTCTCTATTGGTCACGTATACATTTGAGAGGAAAAATAAGAATTTAAATCCTGTTCTTTCTTAATTGAGTAGTCTTTTTATTGTTGATTTCAGAGAGTTTTCTATACATTCTGGATAGAAGTTCTTTGTCAGATATATAAGTGGCAAATAGTTTCTCCTCTTATGTGCACTGAGTTTCACTTTCTTGGTGATTTCATTTGCCACTCAAATGTTTTTAATTTTGATAAAGATTAACTTGACTGAGCTCAAAAGTTAGGGCCCTTTTAATTTACCTTGGAAAAATATTTTCTGACAAGTGAATTAAGTTGTTAAGATTTTTCCTGAAGTACTCTTTTATAGAAAATGAATTTCAATTTTTAAGTCTTGGAAGATACTTCTCAAATTCTACATCATTTATAATGTTACTATGTAATCATAAAAATTGTATTCAGAATGCAACGAAAGAAACAAAAAATGCCTAGGAATAAGTGCACATATAATCATTCATATAAAATTGAACATATGGTATAAGAACCCTGTTAAGACTCTAAAGATTAGAAGATGAGATTCAGGCTGCATGTAAGAGCTTCTTGCCAGAACTCATCTTTTTTTTTTTTTTTTCCCCAAAGACAATGAAAGAATTGACTTCTGAAAAATGTTGGAAGTATTGAATAGAATGTTATTCTCTAAATTGTAAAGAAAGTGCTTTATGCAGTGAAAATTTAGTGGAAAAATTCTTATTATTTTTTAATTTTAATTTTTCTTTTAGTTCTCTGGAACTTCGCTACCATATCATTGATGCTTTTATTTTATTGAGAAATAAAGGACTTACAATATGAATGGTACAAATTTGATATTCATCATCTACAGAAACTTTGGAGAAATGAGTCTGAATTCAGGAAATACAAGAAAGAACAATATACAACTATATCATTAGGGATCAATTAAGAAGAGTGACAAAAACAGAGACCTTGGGAATCACAGTCTACCTTTGCAATAATGAAGAGGTATTGATAGAATGAGTATGATGAAATTTAACTATCACTTACATTAAATAAAAACTTCCAATCAAATGGAAATAAGTTAGCAAGTTATTTATTGAATTTCTACTATGATTTCAGTGTTCTCATAGGTGATTTTCCTTGAAGAGAGTCACCTGGGATCTTATAGCCCTCTGAAATGTGCAGACAAATCCAAAGTCACAAACAAAATAATAATATAAATTTCTTATCATTAGGTCTTTTTATTGTAAAGATTAAGATTTGTTAGGTGGAATTTTTAATATTTAATTGATTTGATCTTACTCTGAAGGTATACTTTAATAGTTTTAAGCAGCACACAAGCAGAAGATTATAGAATAAATAAGAATGCAAACCTCTTTCTCTCCCCTCATGTGCATGTAATCATGCATCACTTAATGACAAGGATATGCTCTGAGAAATGTATATAGCGGTGACTTGTCATTATGTAAATGTCGCAGAGTGTAGTTAAACAAATCTAGATGGCACAGGCTACAACCTTCCTAAGGTGTATGATATATTACTCCTAGGCCACAAACCCATACAACCTGTTACTTTGCTAAATATTATAAGTAACTGTAATACTATGGTATTTGTGTGTCTAAGAATATCTAAACAGAGAAAAGGTATAGTAAAAAACATACATTATAAATGCAAAAAATGGTACATCTTTATAAGGCTCTTACTATAAATGGAGCTTGCAGGATAGGAAGTTGTTTCTGAGGAGTGGTGAGTGAGCAATGAATGAATTTAAAGTACTTGGATGCTACCATCCATTACTGTAGACTTTAGAAACACATGACAATAAAATTTACTTTAAAAATATTTTCTAAATGTTTAATATCTCTAGCAATTAGAGAAATGCAAATTAAAACTACACTGAGATTACATCTCACTCCAGCCAGAATGGCAATTATCAAGAATACAAGTAAAAATAAATGTTAGCATGCTTGTGGGGGAAAAGGTACACTCATACATTGCCCGTGGGACTGCAAATTGGTACAATCACTATGGAAAGCAGTGTGTAGATTCCTTAGTAAACTTGAAATGAAACCACCATTTGACCCAGTTATTCCACTCCTGGGTTTATACCCAAAGGACTTAAAATCAGCATTCTACAGTTGACCCAGCCATCTCAATGTTTATAGGAACTCAATTAAGAATATCCAAGTTATGGAAACAAACTAGGTTCCCTTCAACAGACAAATGGATAAAAAAAAAAAATATGGTATACACAGTGGAATATTATTCAGGTATAAAGAATGAAATTATGGCATTTGCCAGTAAATGGAATGAACTGGAGAATATCATGTTAAGTGAAATAAGCCAGTCCCCCCAAATAAACAAAAGCCAAATTTTCTCTCTGATATGTGGATACTAACCCATAACAAGGGAGGGTGGGGAGGGGAATAGAAGTCCATTGGATTAGACAAAGGGGAATGAAGGGAAGGGGGGTGGGATGGTAATAGGAAAGACCATAGAATTAATCAGGCTTATATTTCCTATGTTCACATATGAATATATGACAAGTATAATTCTACATCATGTACAGCCACAAGAAAATAGGATCCTAACTAGAATAAGTTATACTCCATAAACACATAATATTCCAAAATACTCTCTATTGTCATATACATACAAAAAGAACAAACAAAGAAGGAATAGAAAGAAAGGAAAGAATATATGTGCAAAGTTTCTGGCAGTAGTAAGTGTTCCATAAATGTTAAGTTTGGAGGTGAAATAAATTAATGGATCTGCTTTTGTTAAAAAGTAGTGTACATTGCATGTGTATTCCTAAATCACAAGATTGTTTTAATATTTCAATATAATTCATACAATGTAAAAAAAAGTATTTTATTTCTTCAAAAAAAATAACTTTAGCTTATTGTGATCTTTTACTTTATTAATTTTTTAATCTTTTCAGTTCTTTTGTAACATATCTTAGCACATACATTATAGAGCTGTACAAAATATTTTTGTTTTTTGTATTTTTATATGAACTTTGTCCAAACCTTTTTTTTCTTTACTTTAAAAAATTTTGTTAAAAATAAGATACAAACATGCACATTAAGCCAAGACTACACAGGGTTTAGATCATCAATATCTCTCTCTTCCTCGTCCATATATTGTCCCATTAGAAGGTCTTTAGCGGGCAGTAACAGACATGGGACTGTTATATTGTGAAAATGGGTTCTTCTGGAATCCTCCTGAAAGGACTGCCTGAGGCTTCTCTTGTGGAAGTGTCACTTTTCAGAAATAAGTTTCACTGGTTTGCTTAGTGTGTGTGTTTCTTTTTTTTTTTTTTAATGATGAATTTGCTTGTAAACAAGTAATACATCATCAACATTGCTCTTTACTGAAGAAAGCCTTTGGTTGAAGAGGTCCTTTGGTCTGTAAAAGCTACTACTAACCTCTCCACTGTGAATTTTCTGTGCTTCTTGGGTTTATTTTTCTATTTAATTTTCTTCAAGTATATCACTAGGTGATAGGAATTTTTCAACTCGATTATAATCGCATAGGACTATCAATCTATTATTAACTGTAACATTACTTTGCAGCACATAATTGTATATAAATTTAAACTCTTTTGAGAAGATTTTATTCTATATTCTACATTGATTTTTGGGGGGTGGCATATAAAGCAGGGCTTATTTGAAAAGGGGTAACATAGACTTCTCCCAGCCATAGCTTCTATCCCAGTATCCCAAGAAGTGAGGGTGTTTTGCTTTTTTATATGTCCTAGGCTTCCTTTGTTCTCCTGCTCTCTTTCCCTTATCTCTTTCCTTCCTGCTCAGATGACTAGGTCCACGAAATGCTCAGTGGGATGGCCAAAGGTGGGAAATAGGTGGATTTAAGGGGAAAAGGCAGGATGGAGCAGCCCAGGACACATTAATTAGCAACTTTATATTGCCCCTCTAGGGAAGGGCAATTCCTAGGACAGGTTACCTTAGCAACAGGTTGGATCAGGGGCAGGTTGTCTTGATTGGGTGGAGAAAGGGCTCTGAAGGCATTAACATTTCAATTCCTCCATTCTCTGAATCTGACCCTTGTCTATGTGGCTTCATTCCCCCCTCTAATTTTAGGAACTCCTTACTGCTGTAAAGAGAAGGGGCAACAACTATTCTGGCTGCTTTGAGCTGAGAGGGGGCAATGTGAGGTGGGGCAAGAAGTTTTGAAGTTCCTTTTTAGAAGTTGGGTCAGATAGGTAAATGTCTGCCTGGGAAAGAACTGGTTGTAAAGTCATCTGAGGATGGGCATTTCTATGAGAGATAAACAAAAAGACATGAATGCAAAATAAATGTTGCAGCATCTGAAACATGTCAATGAATATCATGGTGACAGAAGCCAATAATCTCTCACCAGGAGGTGTGTGGGCTGAGAAGTTGTCCCCATAACAAGGCTGAAGAAAACAAGGCTTTTATTTGGGAATGTAGACCTTTAACATTGTCAGAGTTATCAGGGACATGTAAATACAACATTTATTTTTTAATGTCACAGATGTCCATCCTTATAAGATGTAGTTAAACTACTTAATGTCATCTGATTTTGTAAAATATTGTTTTTATTGATATAACCTCTGTGTTTACTACTAGAGATCCCTTTATCCTGGTACTTAGAGCTAGATGATTATATTAGCAAACATTAATCCTATCTGTGTAGGTGGTTAGGAAGATCTGTAGGCCTTTAACTAAAAAATTTCTGACTTAGCATGCTGTTTCACTTGATAGTTATTAGGCATTCCTTCCTAAAAATCTCTCTTTTGTAGCCTCCAGTCTTACTTATTCTTCAGAGCTAACACAAGTGTATATCTTAAGTTACATTTAACTATTATTATTATATTTTTTTTAATGCCCAGAAATGGCTGTGCTGGTTTTAACTGTTTTTGCTAGGTGTTTAAGATGAAGCAGGTCAAACTGACTTTTGTTTCTATCTATTGTTGAGAGTCAGCTGAGTTCCCATGGGAGTCACTCTTGGAGGAACTTGAAAGCAGCTTCTTAATTCTGCTAGTGTCATTTGCAGTAGGATGGGTCAGGGTCTGGCTGACCATGTGACTTCCCTTGGAAGCATCAATGATGTTTCCCTTCTCCAATGACTCTCCTCTTCATAGCAAGTGCACCAGTTGGTTTTCTGGTTCTCCAGTGGTCACATTAATCTCCTTGAGCAGGAAGTTATGTGGCCCAGAGTTTCAAAGCTCTTTAGAGAAGTTCTCTGTTCCCTGGATTCAGACTGACTCGGAACACAAGAGCCAAATATTGCTTTCCTTGGCCTTTTCAATTTAACTTTAATTTTTAAGTCTTGATTTTAAACAGTCTTAAATCAAGAGTACCAGGATTTACTGTTAATGCCTATAACCTTACAGTCTTTTACCCCTTTTATTATTTGGGATCTGTACTATTCTGTCCTGTAGGTAATGGTTCTTTATCTTAAAGTAACCCAGGTTGTGTCTACATAAATTTTTTTGCATTTGAATTAGACAGTTTTATGTAATCAATTTTATGACCAAAACTGTTTTTAATGTTAATAAACTGAAAACATATCTTTATAAAACTGGAAAGAAAAAATGGAAGTCTTATTATTGTTTCTAGATTAGTCCTCTGTTTATGTTAAAGAACACTATGCTTAGCTATCTTGGCATATCTACTTTAAGAACCAGATTATAATTATTACTCACCTATGGCTACTTACAAAAATGAGCATTGGATAAGAGCATTTAAATGCCTAGTAGATAATTGATAATGTCACTGCATAGTAAATATTATAACATGTATTTATAGTAAACATACATCAGTAATTTTATATATATATATATATACACAAATATGCATTGCATATTATAGAATATAAAAAATAATAATGATAATTTTGTGTTTAGTTTGTATTACCAAGACTCATTCAAGTTAATAATATTTTATACAAAATAGATGATACTATCTCTATTTTTGTAGATAAAAAATCTAAAGGTCAGGTAGATTAACATATTTAGTGTTTTTAAGCTCATAAAGGTAAGTATGATATGAAAACTCAGGTCAACAGGCTGGGGTTGTGGCTTAATGGTAGGGCTCTTACCTAGCATATGCAGAGCCCTGGGTCCCATCCTCAGGACCACATGTAAATAAATAAAGGTATTGTGTCCAACTACAACTAAAAATAAATAAATGAATAAATAAATAAATAAATAAATAAACAAACCAACCTCAGGTCAAACTGAATCCAAGGGCAATCTCCATTTTATTATACCATATGTTCCACCTATAAGTATATACAATGTCACTTCATTGGAAAATAAGTATTGAAGAAAAGGTACTAAGTAATTATTACAGCTAGAAAAAAAATTACTACATAAAAATATTTGAACCCCAAAATAAACATTTGACATTTATTTAAAAATTTTAATCATATATCTCTGATATGGCAAAGGTGTCCCTAGAGGAACAGAACTTTGTTCATTAATACTCTAAACTAAAGTGCCATGAAAATTAGTTTAAAAAAATAACAAAATGATAACAAAAGTTTTATTTTCTCCACACTCTTCATTTTTTAAAGATAATTTTCTTAGTTAATTCTAATTACATAAAATAGTAGGATTTGTTGGGTTTTATTTATATCTGCATGTAGTATAATGTGTTCTATTTCATTCCCCCTATATATTCCCTTTCCTTCTGTTGCTCCTTTCCCAGAATCTCTACCTTCTGGTACATCTGTCTCCCTTCTCTTTGCAGGAGATCCTTTGACCACCCCCCCCTTTTTTCCCTCTAGCTTCCACATAGAAAACATATGACCTTTGACATTTTGAGTAGGGTTTATTTAACTTAGAATATGTTCTCCAGTTCCGTCTATTTTTCAGCAAATGACATAATTTAACTCTTTTTAATGGATGAGTAAAGCTCCATTGTGTGTATATGTAACACATATTTTTATCTTTTCATTGTTTAAAAGACACCCTCGCCTGGTTTGATATCTTGTGTTATAGTTTGGATGTGAAGTGTCCCCCAAAATCTCATATGTGAGACAATGCAAGAAATTTTGGAGGAGAAATGATTGGGCTGTAGCCTTAATCTAATTAGTGAATCAACACATGATGGGATTAGCTGAGTAGTGATTGAAGGCAGGTGGTTGTGGTGGGAGGAACTCATTCACTGGGGGCATGGCTCTGGGGTATGTATTTTGTATCTCCAGAGAGGACACTCTCTCTGCTTCCTGGTCATCATGATGTGAGCCTCTTCCCTCCATGATGTTGAGCTTCACCTTGAGCCCGGAGGAATGGAGCTGGCTTTCTATGTACTATGACCTCTGAAACCGTGAGCCCTCAAATAAACTTTTCCTCCTCTATAAGTTGTTCTGGTTAGAACTTTTAGTCACAGCAATAAAATTGCTGACCAAAACAACTTGGTTATTGTGAATTTTACTACTTTTTTTTTATAGTGTGCTTACTTTAATTCTTTATGCTAAATAGTGAGGTATGGTATATCTGCATCTTATGGTTGTCCAATTTCTAGTCTTTTGAGGAAACTTCATACTAATTTCTATATAAGTTTTACTAATTTACAATCTCAACATCAGGGGATAAGTGTTTCTTTTACCCCTGCATCCTTTCTAGTATATGTTATTACTTGTATTCTTGATGTTTGCATTTTAAATGGAGTGATATGAAATCTCAGTGTAGTTTTGATTTGCATTGCCTTACTTGCTAAGGATGTTGAATTTTTAAAAAATTTGTTGGCCATGTGTTTCTTATTTTCAGAAATGTCTGTTTTGTTAATCTGCCTATTTACTGATTGAATTATTCCTTTTATGTGTTTGTGTGTTGCTTTTTGAGTTCTTTATATATTCTAGATACTAATCTTCTGTCAGAGTGTAACTGGCAAAGATTTTCTTCCATTTTATAGGCTGTCTCTTCATACTCTTGTTAATTCAATGCCTTATAATATATTAATTCTTAGTTTTATTTCCTGACCTTGGTATTTTATTGAAGAAATTAATACCTACATGCACATGTGTTTTCAAATGTTAATCTTGTGTTTAATGTCTAGCAGTTGCAGAATTTCTGAAATAATTCCTGGAAATTTGATCCCCTTTAAATTGACTTTTTTGTGTGAGGTGATGGACCTAGATTCACTCATCTACCTGTGGTTATCTAGTTTTCCTAGCACCATTCATTAAATGGCTCTTTCCATCAACATGTTTTTTGTACCTTTCTCGTGTATCTGTATGGGTTTATCTCTATGCTATCTGGTCTATTTCATTGTACCTGATTTTACATCAGTACCATGCAGTTTTCAATAATGTAACTTTATAGTATAATTTTAATTTGGGTATTGTGATGCCTCCAGCCCTGTTGTTTTGGCTTAAATTTGCCTGGGCTCTTCTGGGGTATTTATTTATTTATTTTTCTTTTTTTATTGTTGGTCGTTCAAAACATTACATAGTTCTTGATATATCATATTTGACAGTTTGATTCAAGTGGGTTATGAACTCCCATTTTTACCCCGTATACAGATTGCTGAATCACATCAGTTACACTTCCATTGATTTACATATTGCCATTCTAGTGTCTGTTGTATTCTGCTGCCTTTCCTATCCTCTACTATCCCCCTGGGGTATTTATTTTTCAAGATGGATTTTAGGACTATTTTTTCTAGTTATGTGGAAAATGCCACTGGAATTTTGATGAGGAGGGCATCAAATCTGTCAAATGCATCAGGTAATACAGTCATTTTAATAAGATTAATTCAGTCCATCTAAGAACATAGGCAGTGTTTCCATCATCTAATGTGTTTTGTAATATCATTCTTTACTATTCTTTTTTATTGTATGTTGTTGCAATGTAAATCATGTTTCTTTTAAATGTTGATGTTCTGGATAAATGGAAATGCATGCTCTTAGGAAGTCTGTAGTTAAAAACAGAAAGAAGCAAAATTAATCAACATATTAACAAAATTTGTTTTAATTGATTTAATATTTGTACATAAAATGAGTAATATGAATATACACTTTCTTAATCATTAAGTGCTTTTTTTTGGGCAGGAGTTCTCAATCTATTGACATTTTGGATTTGATAAGTCTTTGTTTTGTAGGTTGATTAGCTCTTTACTCAGCCTTAAACCACTGGATGCAAATACCATTTGTATGTTTAGAATGAGGTTTCCTCCACTAGATATCTTTTATTTTCTTGTTCTTTTTTAGTTATTCATGATAGTAGTGTAATTTGACATATTTATACAAACATGAAGTACATCTTATTCTAATTAGAATCCCAGTCTTGAGGGTGTACATGTTGTTGAGATTCATTGTGGTATATTTATTCTTATATGTACAAGGAAAAGTTATGTCAGAATCATAGTCTTTTTTTATTTCTTTCCCCCTCCCTTCCCTTTATTTCCCATAATCTAATCTACTGAATTTCTATTCTTCCACTCTGCCATTGTTGGGTATTAGCATCCACATACCAGAGAGAACATTTGGCCTTTGGTTTTGGGGATTGGCTTACTTCACTTACCATAATAGGTGTAGATCCTTCCATTTTTCTGGCAAATTGTCAAAGTCTTTCATTTTCAAGGCTGAGTAATATTCCATTTTGTACATATGCACTTTTTCTTAATCCATTCATCTGCTGTAGGCACCTGGATTGGTTCCATAGCACAGATATTGAGAATTGAGCTGCTATAAACATTAATGTGGCTGTGTCACTGTAGTATGCTGTTTTTAAATCCTTTAGGTGTATACCAAGGAATTTTAAATCCTTTAAGAATATATGAAGGTGTAGAATAACTGGATCCAATGGTGACTCCATTCCAAGTTTACTGAAAAATCTCCATAATGCTCTTGCAAGTGGTTAAACCAATTTGCAGTTCAACCAGCAATGTGTGACAGTACCTTTCTCACCCACACCTTCACCAACATTTATTTATACTTATATTCTTAATAATTGACATTATGCCTGGAGTGAGATGGAATCTGAGTGTAGTTTTAATTTGCATTTCTCTAATTGTTGAAGATGTTGAATATCATTTTCTATTTTTTGACCATTTGCATTTCTTCTTCTGTAAAGTACCAATTCAGTTCCTTTGCCCATTTATTGGGGGTTATTTGTATTTTTGATGTTCAGTTTTTGAGTTCTTTATATATCCTGGGAATTAATCTATATCTGAGGTACAGGTGACAAAGATTGTCTCTAATTCTGTAGGCTCTCTCTTCATGCTCTTGAATGTTTCATTTGCTGTGAAGAAGATTTTTAGTTTGATACCATCCCATTCATTGATTCTTTTTTTTAAGAGAGAGAGAGAGAGAGGGAATTTTTTAATATTTATTTTTCAGTTTTTTCAGTGGACACAGCATCTTTATTTTTCTGTGGTGCTGAGGATCAAAGCCAGGGCTCAGCACATGCCAAGCGAGCACGTTACTGCTTTAGCCACATCCCCACCCCCCCCCCCATTCAATGATTCTTGATTTTACTTTTGTGCTTTGGGAGTCTTGTTTATGCAGTTGGTTCCTAAGCTAACATGATGGAGAGTTTGACCTATTTTTTCTTCTAGAAGCTGTAGGGTTTCAATGCCTATGTTTTTGATACATTTTTGAGTTGATTTTTGTGCATGGTAAGAGATACAGGTTAAATTTTAGTCAGCTACATGTACATTTCCAGTTTTCCCAGTATCAGTTTTTGAAGAGGATATGTTTTCTCCAATGTATAGTTCATAACACCTTTGTCCAGTATGAAATAATTATATTTATGTGGTTTTGTCTCTTTGTCTTCTATTCTATTCCATTGGTCTTCATGTCATTTTAGTTCTAAAAGCACTTTTTTTTGTTGTTGTTACTTTAATTCAGAAGTATAATTTAAGGTCTAGTATTGTGATGCCTCCTGCTTCACTTTTCTCACTAAGGATTGCTTTGGCTATTCTATTTATTTTCCAAATAATTTTATGATTGCTTTTTATGTTTCTATAAAGAATATTACTTGAATTTTAGTAGGAATTTCATTAAATCTGTATAGTACTTTTGGTATATATGCCATTTTGATAACATTAATTCTGCCTATCCAAGAACATGGGAGTCTTTTCATCTTCTAAGAACTTCTTCAATTTCTTTCTTTAGTGTTCTGTGACTTTCATTGTAGAGGGCTTTCACCTCTTTTGTTATATTGATTTCCAGGTTTTGAATTCCAGTTTTTTTTTTAAGGATATTGTGAATGGAATAGTTTTCTTAAGTTCTCTTTCAGTTGATTCATTATTGGTATACTGAAACACAATTGATTTATGGTGTTAATTTTATATCCTGGTACATGGTTGAATTTGTTTATAGGTTCTACAAGTTTCCTGGTGGAATGTTTTGGGTCTTCTAAATATAGGAACAGATCATGGGTCAAAAGCAGTAGTTTGATCTCTTCTCCTATTTGCATCTCTTTAATTTTTTTTCTTTTTCCTAATTGCTTTGGCTATTGTTTCCAGGACTGTATTGTATAGAATTGGTGAAAGAGGGCATCCCTGGCTTGTTCCAGTTTTTTTTAAGCATGCTTTTGGCTTTTCTTCATTTCTCTATTGATACAATCATGTAATTTTCATCTTTAAGTCTTATTGATGTTGGTGAATTACATTTATTGATTTTTATGTGTTGAACCAAACTTGAATACCTGCAATTAACATGGTCATAGTGCACTATCCTTTTAATGTATTTTTGTATTCGATGTGTCAGTGTTTTATTAGAAATTTGGTTATTTGTATTTGGTTATTTGTATTCAATGTTAATTTGCACTGTAAATAGAAATGGTATGGTAGGCCATTGCCAACAGTAGAAATATTATTTACAAAATGGTTTGCTTTGTCAATATCAAAAACGTGTACAGGAAGAATGCAGAAGAGATGTAGAACGTAATAATTGAGAGGGAGGATGAGAGACAGTAGGAGTAAAAAGATAAAGGAAGAAGGAAAGAGGGAATAATAGAAATTGGCTGTAAGCAAAAGAGAAGAAGAGAATCAAGATAAATTGGAGAAAAACAATATAAAGGAAACAAATGAACAATATAAAACAAAACCAACACATATTTGTAAAAAACCCTAGGTCTCAAAATACAGAGTCAAGACAATAACTATATTTTTAAAAAAAAGTTTGGAATAAAAAGAGTGAGACAAATATATATATGTTCAAGTGTCCATGGACCATTCAGCACATAAAAGTTTAAAAACAGAAAAAAAGGCTATTTTTTTAGTTTAATAATTTATTTTCTTGGAACTCTCTGTCTTGTTTGTTCTCAATTTGAAAAACAGAAGACAATTACACTTCACATATGTATAATATGTCAATAATATGTCAAAACACACTCTACTGTCATGGATCTTTGAAAAGAACTCCCCCCCCCAAAAAAAAAGGTTCTTGGGGGAAGATTAGGGATTATTTCCACTGTGATGGTCAAAATTTGTGTATACTATATATCAGTTGTCAGTTCCCAATTGTCTTTCTTTCTGTTTGTTCTTATTGTACGTATTATGTGTAAGAGTAGGAGTCAGCAGCTCTCAATTTCTTCTTTTTATTGTCTATTCTCAGCTGATGTTCTCAGTAGTAGGAAATGTGGTGGGTTGGAGGATGTTGTGAACTCCATTCACAGCAAAGGGGTTCCCAGAGGTGGAGGTCCTAGAGGTTGGGTTTGGGTCTCGTTCAACCCCTGGTGCTTTCTGTAATGATGTTTGGTGAATCTTTCAAATCAGCACTCCTCCTGATCTCAGCTGCTTCTGGTCTGCACTGGACATTCGCATCACTTGAATCTCCCCTGCATTCCATTCAAGTGGTAGACAAGCTAGTTATTCATGTCTTTTAGCCTCCCATGGCTCCCATATCTTGACCACCTGGATTCAGTCCTGAAGCCCACTTTTCCCCACCCAATCAAGTCCCTACTCATCTCCAGCTGGTCCTGCCAACCACAAGATGCAAAAAGTGAAATATACCCAGTATCTCTAGGGTCTGAGGGTCTTAAATGCCTCTGAATACAACACTTTCCACACCTGAATTTCACCTGTTTTTTTTAATCACACTCTAGGTCACCTCACAGATCTCTTCCAGTTCAGATTTTGGGCCCAGCTGGAATTAAACAGGTGTGGGCACCTGGGTTTGGATCCACACACACTGACCCCAGAGGCACAACAGAAAAAGATGGTGGCTGACCCTGTAGGTCACTGGGAGATGCTTAGCATTTCTCTCACATAAAAGCAAAGTGCAGCCACCCACAGGATTGGCTTGACAATGTTCCAGATCACTGTCGTCTCCATTTCAAGACACACCTCCTCGGTGCCAGCCAAAATGCAGGTTCTCTTAGTCTCTGTCCCTCAGACCAGCTCGCAGTGGATCCACATTGGCAGCAGCCAGAGCTGGCAGCGTTTTGTTAGTTGTTATTGTTACTGTTGTTTATTTTTTGTTTATTTTATTCTATTGAACCCTCTGTGTCCCTTGGTTGTTCTGAGAGTTAAATGCTAATAGGACTTATTGTTTGGTCTTGTTTGTTTTTACTGATCACAAAGAGAAGCTCCTTGTCCTCTTTCTCAGTCCCTTGCCACAGAGCAGTTTGGAAAGTTACCTTCTATACTCTGCCAACTTGGCACCCCTCTTCTTTCTTCAGTAGTCTTTTTTTTTAATTTGTTCTAATTAGTTATACATGACAGTAGAATATATTTTGATACATTGCACACAAATGGTGCACAACTTCTCATTCCTATGGCTGAACATGCTGCAGAGTGATAGTCATACATGTTGGTATGGTAATAGTCTGTCTGAGTCCATAGTCTTTTCACCCCCCCACCCCCTCCAGTCCCCTACTCCCCTTTGCCCAATCCAAAGTTCCTTCATTCTTCCCTACACACTCCCCATTATGGATCAGAATCCACTTGTCAGAGAAAACATTCAGCCTCTGGTTTGGGGGGAGGTGGTTGTTTATTTTGCTTAGCATGATATTTTCAAGCTCCATCCATTTCCCTGCAAATGCCATAATTTCAGTCTTTTTCATGGCTGAGTAACATTCCATTGTGTGTGTATGCATGTGTGTGTGTGTATACATATATATGTATATGTATGTTTATATGTGTGTATGTATATGTATGTATGTATATATATATATCACATTTTCTTTATACATTCCTCTCTTGAAGAGCATCCAGTTTGGTTCTGCAGTTTAGCTTTTGTGAATTGAGCTGTTATAAACATTGACATTGACGTGGCTGTGTCACTGTAATATGCTGATTTTAAGGCCTCTGAGTATAAACTGAGGAGTGAGGAAACTAGTTCAAATGGTGGTTCTATTCCAAGTTTTCTAAGGAATCTCCATACTGATTTCCATAGTGATTGTACCAATTTTCAGTCCCGCCAGCAACTATGAGTGAGCTTTTCACCCTACATCCTTGCCAACAATTATTGCTACTTGTATTCTTGATAATTGCCATTCTGACTGGCATAAGATAAAATCTTAGAGCACTTTTTATTTGCATTTCTCTAATTGCTAGAGATGATGAACATTTTTTCATACATATTTTGGTGAAGTGTATTGCTTCTTTGGGGAAGGGTTTGTTAAGTTCTGTGGTCCATTTATTAATTTGATTATTTTTGGTTTTGGTGTTAAGTTTTTTTTTAATTATTTATTCATTCTAATTTGTTATACATGATGTCAGAATGCAATTCATGTTATATTACGCATATAGAACACAATTTTTCAAGTCATGATGTACACAAGGTATTTTTATACCATTCGCATCTTCATACATGTACTAAGGTAATGATGTCTAACTCATTCCAACATAATTTCTACCCCCTTTCACCCTCCCTCTCACTCCCTCCCCTTTTTTCTATTTAAAAGTTCTTCCATTCCTCCCATGCTTCCTCCCTGCCCCCATGAGCATTATGAGTCAGTATCCTCATATCCAAAGAAAACATTCAGATTTTGGTTTTTTGGGATTGGCTTGCTTCACTTAGCATTATATTCTCCAACTCTATTCATTTACCTGCAAAGGCCATGTAGCTATCCCACTCCTTGGTTTATACCCGAAGGACTTAAAAACAGCATACTACAGGGACACAGCCATATCGATGTTTATAGCAGAACAATTCACAATAGCTAACTTGTGGGACCAACCTAGATGCCCTTCAGTAGATTACTAGATAGGGAAATTTTGGTATATATACACAATGGAACATTACTCAGCATTAAAAGGTAATAAAATCATGGTGTTAAGTTTTTTGAGATTTTTATATATCCTGAAGATCAATTCTCTATCTGAGGTGCCTGTGGTAAAGATTTTCTTCCATTCTGTAGGCTGTCTCTTCATGTTATTGATTGTTTCCTTTGTTGAGATTTTTAGTTTGATTCTGTCCCATTATCAACTCTTGATTATACTTCTTGTGCTTTAGGAGCCTTGTTAAGGAAGTCAGGTCCTAAGCCCTCTTAATGAAGATTTGGGCCTACTTTTTCTTCTATTAGGTGCAGTTATCTCTGGTTTAATTTCTAGGTCCTTGATCCACTTTGAGTTTAGCTTTATGCAAGGTGAGAAATAGTGATTTAATTTCATTTTGCTACATATGGATTTCCAGTTTTCCCAGGGCCATTTGTTGAAGAGGCTATCTTTTCTCCAGTGTATTTTTTGGCATATTTGTCCAGTATGAGATAATCTTTATGTGGGTTTGTCTCTGTATCTTCTATTCTGTACCATTGGTCTACATGTCTATTTTGGTGTCGATAACATGCTATTTTTGTTACTATTGTTACTATAGCTCTGTGTTATAGTTTAAGGTCTGATATTACGATGCCTCTTGCCTTACTCTTCATGGTAAGAATTACTTGAGTATTCTTATTTCTGAGTCTCTTATTTTTTTCCAAATGTATTTCATTATTACTTTTTTTTTTGGTCTATGAAGAACGTCATTGGGATTTTAACAGGAATTGTATTAAATCTGTATAATGCTTTTGGTACTATGGCCATTTGACAATATTAATTCCGATTATCCAAGAACATGGGAGATCTTTTCATTTTCCAAAGTCTTATTCAATTTCTTTCTTTAGTGTTCTGTAGTTTTTATTGTATAGGTCTTTCACCTCTTTTGTTAGGTGTTGTATTGTATTGTATTTATTTATTTATTTATTTTGAGACTATTGTGAATGGGGTGGTTTTCCTAATTTTTCTTGCAGTGGATTCATCACTGATGTATAGAAATGCATTTGATTTATGGGTGTTGATTTGATACCCTGCTACTTTGCTGAATTCATTTATTAGTTCTAGAAGTTTATTGGTGGAATTTTTTTGATCTTCTAAATATAGATTCATGTCATTGGCAATTGGTGATAGTTTGTGTTCTTCTCTTTCAATTTGTATCTCTTTAATTTTTTTTTTTTTCTATCTGACTGCTGTGGCTAGAACCTTCAGAACTATGTTGAATAGAAGTGGTGAAAGAGGACATCTATGTCTTCTTGCAGTTTTTAGAGGTAATGCTTTTATTTATTTATTCAAAGAATAATTTTGGCCTTGGGCTCAGCATAGAGAGCTTTTACAATGTTGAGGTATGTTCCTAATATCTTAAGTAGTCTTTCATTTTATTTTAGAGATAATTTGCCACCTTAGTTAGAATTATTTTCATTTATTTATTTATTTATGGCTACTATATTTTCCTCATTTCTTTCTCAGAAGATTCATTATTGGTATATATAAAAGCAATTTACTTTTGTGTGTTGTTTTAATATCCTGCTACTTTACTAAATTTATCAGTTCTAGAAATATTATTAGAGGTTTTTGTGTTATAAGTATAGAATCACATCATCTGCAAAGATTGATAACTTAACTTCCTTCTTTCTTATTTATATCCTTATTTTCTTCTCTTAAATAACTGTTGTTTGGGACTGGGGATGTGGCTCAAGTGGTAGCACGCTCGCCTGGCATGCATGCAGCCTGGGTTCCATCCTCAGCACCACATACAAACAAAGATGTTGTGTCCGCCGAAAACTGAAAAATAAATATTGAAATTCTCTCTCTTTCTTTAAAAGAATAATAATTGTTGTGACTAATTTTTCATGTAGTATATTTATTAAGAGTGGTGAGAATAGACATCACTGTTTTGTTGCTGATTTCAGTGTGTGCTTTAAGTTTTTTGCCATCCAGTGTGGTGTTGAATTTGGGGTTAGCTTAAGTAGCTATTATGATGTTGAGATTAGTTTTATGTGTCTAATTTCTTCAGTTTTTTTAACCTGAATTCATGCTATATTTTATGATAAGATTTTTCCTGCCTCTATTGAGATGCTGATGTGATTTTTGTCCTTATTTTTATTGATTATACTCATACTTTTTGATATATATATGTTGAATCATTCTTGTATTATTATAATAAAACTAACTTTTTCTTGATGTATAATCTTCTTAATGTGCTTTTGACTGTTGATTACTATGATTTGTATTAAGAACTTTTTACTTATGTTCATCAGGTATAATCTTATATTATTTCCTTTTCTTGATTTAAATATGATTTTGGTTTCAGTATTATATTTGTTTTACAGAATGAATTTGGGAGTATTTTTCTCCATTTACTTTTTATGGAATAATTTGAGGAGCATTAACATTAGTTTTCTTTAAAGGTATCATTTAATTAAGCTAAGAATCTATCTAGTCTTGGGCTTTATTTGTTGGAAGCACTTTTATCAATAACTGCTTCAATCTTACTGCTTATTATTGCTCTCTTTAGGTTTTCTATATCTTCTTGGTTAAATTTTGGTAAGATCTGTGTGTCCATTTCTTGTAAATCTTCCAATATATTGGATTAAAACTTGTCAAAGTAATCCTAATCTTACTCTAAATTTCAGAGTTAACGGTGCTGATATCTTCTTTTTCATCTCTAATGTCAATTTGGGTCTTCTTTCTTTCTTTTTGTTAGTTTGGCTAAGAGTTTATCAATCTTATTTTTTTGTTTCAATAAACAACTCTGTTTAATTGATTCTTGGAATTTTAAAATTCTCAATATTTTTTGCTCTAATCTTAATAATTTTCTTCCTTTTTATGGCTTTGGAATTTATTTTTCTAGGACCTTAAGATATACTATTGAGTTGTTTATTTGGAATATTTCTAAAGTTTTTAGGCAGACATTCATAACTATAAAGTTTCCTATTAGAACCACTTTTAGAGTGTCCCAGAGATCCTGGTATGTTGTATATCTATGCTGGTCTGATTCTAGAAATTTTTAAATTTCTTTCCTCATTCCATTGATGATATATTTATCATTTAAAGGTGTATAGCTCACTCACCTTGTGTTTATATAGTTTTTCTTGTTACTGATTTCTAATTTAATTAAATTATGATTTGATAAGCTAGCAGAAACGGTATCAGTTATATTGTATTTGCTATGACTTACTTTGGGACCTAAAATGTGATCTGTTTTGGAAAAGGTTCCATAAGAAGCAAATAAAAAAGAGAATTTAGATGTTGTTAGGTGAAATATTATACAAATATCTGTTATGTCCTTTTGACTCATCTATATATGTATTTTAGATCTTAAGAGTCTTTACTATTTTACAGCTAGATGACCTATGCATTGGTGTTAGAAGTATGGTATAATCACCCATTATTGTTGTATTTAGATGTTACTGAGTCTTTATACTGAGTAGCCTTTGTTTTATTTAATTAGGCTCACCAATGATTGGGTCATAAATATTTACTATCATATCTTCTTGAAGGATTTCTCCTTTTACCAAGATAAAAGGATTTCCTTTATCTCTTTTAATTAATTTTGGTTTTTATGTTTTCTTTATTAAGATATGAGAATAACCACTCCTCTTTGCTTTCAGGATCCATTGCATGAAATATCAGTTCTATCATTCTTCTTTCAGTTATGGATGTCTCTTCCTAAGAGATGAGTCTCTTGAAGACCACATATAATTTACATCTCATTTTTTAATCCACTCTGCCATTTCATGTCTTTTAATTGAGTTGAGACCATTACTTCCAGTGTTATATAGAGAGATGTTTATTAGTTATTGCCATTCTTTTTTGTTTCTAATATTCAATGCAATCCTAACTCATATTTGATATCAGCTCTTCTAATGAGATTTGTCCATTCATTGGCTTGAATTTGTTTATAACTTCTTTTGTATGTAGTAATTTTTTAAGTATTTTCTGTAGTTCGTGACTCATAGTCATAAATTTTCTAAATTTATGCTTGTGTTTGAATGTTTTTATTTCTACTTTGATTCTGCAATATAGCTTTTCTGTATAAAGCAATCTTGGTTCACAATTATTTTCTTATAAACACCTCATTCTATGTCCTCTTATATTTTTGAGTTTCTGCTCAGAATTCAGAAATTGTTCACATTGGTTTCCTCTAAATACAACTTGATGGTTTTTCTCTTTAGGCTATTACAACTATATCCTTGTTCTATATTTTTGATTATAATTATAATGTGTCATGGAGAGTTTTATTTTTAATATTATCTATTGGGGTTTCTGAATGCCTCCTGTATGTGGATATTTATTTATCTTATTCCCAAGTTTGGAAGTAGTTCTGTTATTATTTCTATGAAAAGTTTATTTATGCTATTAGCCTATATTTCACATCCCTCATTCGTGCCAATGATTCTTTAAATTTGGTCTCTTAATATTCTGTATATTCTGGTCATGGTATCTTATTTTCTTTATTATTGATTAAGTATTCAATTTCATATACCTTGTCTTCAAAACATAAAATTCTGTCTTCTACATGATCTAATATATTGTTAACTTTCAACTGAATTTTTAATTTGATTTATTAAGTCTTTCTTTTTCAGGACTTCTGACTGGCTCTTTTTCAAAATACCTCTCTCTCTTTCCATTGAAGTCCTTTTTCACTTCCTTTATTTTATCTCTTTCTTCATTCCTTAGATATTCTTTCAGTTCAATGATCATTTTTATCAAAACTTTTTTTTGATTTCTTTATCTGGAATAACATCCACATTAGTACCTGTGTATTTACATAGTGGGATAATTATAAATTTTTGGAGGTGATTTCTTGGACAGTTTCTTCATATATTTTGGGATACTATATTTAGACATATGTTGATATAGACTGCTCTGCATCTTTTATGTGAGGTTTTTTAGTGAGTAAGTATCTTTATATTGTAAGCCCTACATTGTGGATATTTCTTAATTTCAGCATATATTATTGTCATAATGAAAGTGTTACTTTGAAAGCACCACAGTACCACTTTGAAAGGAAAGAGTAACTGCCAATAACAATGGTAAAATCATTCATTGGTCAACTTATGCTATGCAATTTATTAACAATGATTTTTACAAGTTTAATGACCAAAGAGAAACAAGGGTAAAAAATAATTTAGAATAGGCTGTGAAAACAAAGTATTAAGGATATTATAATAAGATGAATTAGAAAGAAAAAAGGGGTGAAAATAAAGAAAATGGAGAGAAAAAAGAAGGAAAATGGTGGGGAAAGGAAAGGAGGCAAATGTTTAAATGAGGAATATAAAAAGTTTGAAGGAGTGGGGAAGGCAATGGAGATGGAAAGGAATAAAAGAGGTATAAAGAGAAAATACAATTAATTGATGAAATATGTAAAATTGGATGGAACTTTAACACAAAATATGGGAACACACTAGGAATCAATTAATACCAAACAGTTAATGTACTATCAGTCATACAGAGATTCTGATTTATTCTTGCTGAGGTCTTTAAAATAGAGGCCTTTCTTTCCAGGGTTTTGATTTCACAATTTTCTGTGAAGAAGACTGGGTGATACCAAGTCATTTTATTTGTTCTCAGCTCTGACCCAAACTTGTTAGAGAAGTTTTAATGCTAAGATCCATTCTCTCCTTGTTAGCATTATCTGCTTAAAGCACATTTAGGGTGATATAGCTCAGTTGGTTGCTAGAAATGGCTTTGGTATTGGGTGTAGGGTTGGGACAGCAAGTCTAGCAGGGATGGTGGCCAATCCTCTCATCTGCTCTGCTTAGAGACAGGCCCAGGTTGCATACTACCCCCTCATTTCAACAGCCTCAGACAGTGTGCGGGGGAGGTGGTACAGTGCTCACTGCTTTTTGTCTGACGCTAATTATTCTCAGTCTCCTCATCAGCTATAATCTTTACCACAGAGTTCAAACCACCAAGTTCAAATGTAAACATCCTTCTCTTCTCCATATTACAGTCTGAATGAGTGGCCACCCTTAGTTTTTCTCTAGTTTGAGCTGCAGTCTCATTTCTATACTCAGCCTGATTCACAGTATGGACATTTATCAATCCAGCAAGTGTCTGGTTGGTCTTGAGTATTCAAAAATAAAGCAAGTGTGAAAAAGAAATAAAGGAAGAAAGGAAGAAAGCATGGAAAGAAGGAAGGGAGGGAGGGAGAGAGGAAGGGAAAGGAAAGGAAAATCACAGAAAGAAAAATTTTTAAATAAAAAAAAAAGTAAAATAGGAAAAACAAAGGTAGCCTGTAGGAATTCCTAGTCTGCCATGTGGGAAGTTTAAACAAAGAGTCTTTTCAAGCCATAGCCTCTTCCCCTTTATCTCCACTGGGGAGTGCCAAGGTTTTCTCCTGCACTGGTGCAGCTCATTCTTTCTTAGTTTATCTTCTGCTCAGATTATGAATTTACCAGTGTCTGATTTTCTTAAACTAGGTGTGAGAATTTCTTTCAACTCATTGGAAAGGGGATTTCCTTCCCCTACTCAGTCACCACTTTTCAGATGCTACTAGCATCTGTTGCTTTTATTAATTCTTTTTCTATTCTAAATAATGATTTCAGTTTTCACATGGTTGCTGGCCTTCTGGGCTTCCTATCAGTGTTCTTTCATGGTTTGCTACCTTGCTTTGCTACAGCAGATATACTATTTTAATTCACTATCCAGGAGCTGCTATGACATTATGGGTTTCTCTATTCTTCCATTTTTTTTTCCTTCTAAACTTTTTACTTAAACATAGAAAATAGCTCTAATGACATTTGTGGCAGCATATTGATGATTTTTTTTTCAGAAAGAATATACTCAGAAGGAACTCTATATTTTTTCTTGAAGTAATGACATAGTAGCACTTACTGGACTAATTGTCCTATCATAAGAATTACTATCTCTGGAAAACGTGAACCAGCAAATGTTTGAAGGGAGGCAGAAACTGTAGATGAGCATCTATTGACAGGAAAGAACACAAGGGGAAATTCACATTTAACTAGCTTTTTTCCCAAAGGTACCTTCATGTCTCACAGGGGTGATAGTGAATGAAGCTCAAGCCTGAGTAGCAGTCTCGCTATGCTAAAACCAGAATTTGAAGTTGGAGCAGCTAAAAACTGAGAAAAGTAAAAACTCAGAAAAGTTCATAAAGAAAGACTCCTCAAAATTTACATACATCTAGTCATTTAGTCTCTGAATGATTCTTTTATAGCAAAAAAAAAAAAACAGCAACAACAAAACAAGAGAGAAAATGAGCCCTGCAGAAATTTTATTAAATTATGCGTATGCTGTAAACATAGTTTGAAGTACAAATTCTTCCATGTTCATGACTTCACTAAAATCTTTGGCTTTAATAAAGTCCTCAGAAGAACATGTCAGGGGATTAAGTATTATTTTCCTGACTAAGTATTAGTTCACTGTACTAAGAATAAAGGCAGATAGATCACCCTGACAGTGAAGAAGATGTTCAATAATTTAATTGATTACTAGGAAAAAAATCTCAATACTCTTCATGAAAAAAGTAAAACACATACTATCTACCATATATCATTGTCCATAATATAGGTATCTAGTTGAAAATTGCCACTAATAAGCCAAAGGTTGAATGTTCTTTCACATATGCAGATGTTAACACACAACATTGGGGTAGGGGGTTTTGGAGTAGAATAGATGTTCAGTGGATTAGACAAAAGGAAATGACCGGAAGGGATTGGGAATGAATAGGAGAAAAAATTAAAATAAAAAATTTAATTATACAAATGCTAGTTACGAGAAGAGCCAATACTATATAACCCATGTATTCAAGATTATTATTTAAGAATTAAACAAGATTGCTGGGTGTGATGGCACATATCTATAATCCCAGAGACTCAGGAGGCTGAAGCAGGAGGATGGCAAGTTCAAAGCCAGCCTCAGCAAAAGCAAGGCACTAAACAACAAATTGAGACCCTATTTCTGAATAAAATACAAAATAGTGCTCAGGATGTGGCTTGGTGGTCAAGTGCCCCTGAGTTCAATGCCTGGTTCAATAATAATAATAATAATAATTATTATTATTATTATTATTATTCAAATTGGGCATGGCGCCACACACCTGTAATCCCAGCATCTACAGAGGCTGATGCAAAATAAATTTAAATCCAAGGGCATCCTCCTTACCTTTAAATGTAAAAATAGAAAATAAAAAGAACTATGGATGTAGCTCAGTGATAAAGCACCCCTGGGTTCAATCCCCAGAACAAATAATAATAATACTAATAATTAATCAATATTATTCAAGTTTTAATCATCAACAATATTTATTTAAGAAGTAATCAAGAGATAATAAAACAGTTAATAGAATCAAACCTCAAAAATATCAAATACTGGAATTAGCAGACAAGAACTGAAAACAAAATTTATAAATATATTAATTATTTTTCACTAAAAATAAACATAATGAACCCTGGACAGTGGTGCACTTCTGCAGTTTCACTGATTGGAAGCCTAAGGCAGGAGGATCACAAGCTTGAGGCCAGCCTGAGCAACTCAGTAAGACCCTGTTTTAAAATAACAAATAAATAGAACTGAGAGTAAAGCTCAATGGTAGAGCACCACTGGGTTCACTTCTCAGTTCTACACACACACCACACACTCAAAAATGTATATAATGGGTCAGAAGAGATATGAAAACCATTTAAATAAGAATCAAGTGGAATCCCTAGCAATAGAAAATACAATATTTAAAATAAAAAAAATATTATAGGGGTTTAATGGAGATTTTTAAACATGAGAAGATTTGGTGAATTTGAAAACATGTTCATAAAAAAAACATACACTATGACACACACTGAACAACAATTAAACAAACTGAACACCAATAGAACAAGGACAAGTGGGAGAGCATAATTAGAATTCCAGAAGGAGAGAGAAGAAGGGATGAGGAAGGAATATTGGCCAGGTTTTTCCCAATATCAACACCAATTTCTAAAAGTTTCAAGGAATACAACCAGAATAAGCATGAAGAAAAATACACTTAAACACATCATATTCAAACTGTTGACAACTCAAAATAAAGAAAATATATCAAGAACAGCCAAAAAGAAAAAGCACATTATATTCTGGGAAAAAAATTATTAGAATGAAGCTTGACTTCTCTTCAGAAATAACAGAGACCAGAGACAACAGAATAACATTATTAAAAATACTAAGAGAAAAAGAAATCAACCCTTAAGTTTATAGCCAACAAAAATATTGAGTGAATTTATTGCAAGTAGACTTGCAATGTGAGAAATATTAAAAAAAATGTTCTTCAGGTTGAAGGAGAATGGTAACAGATGGAAATTGGGAACTGCATAAAGGAATGCGTAGCTCTGAAAATTAAAAATATGTGAGTCAATACAAAAGATTATTTCTTTAAAAATTATGTTTCTTAAAACTCAACTGACTATTACTAGCGAGAACATTCATTACCAAACACTGTGGAGGTATTAATCTTTATGGAATTAAAATATATAATAACAACTGGAAAAGCTGGAGTAAACAAACCTATTCTTCTGTAAGTTTTGCACAATATATGTAGCAAAACAGGACATTAATTTTAAGTAGACTGGAATATATTGTTAGCATATATTCAATCATTAAGAGAACAATGTAATAAAAATGAAATAGCTAAAATTCCCAAAGAAAGGGTGAATTAAGCTACTAAAAAAGCAAAAGTCAGGAAAAGAAGGAATAATAAAACAAACAACAAGTAAAACAATTAGAAAGCATCAAGATGTCCAGCTCATGCACAACCACATTATTGGTTACATTAAACATAAACAAATGAAATGCTCTAATTAAAACCAGAGAGTCTCCGACACAATAAACAGTACATCGGAATTAAACACTATCTAAAAAGAGGCACATTTTTAAATATAAAAACAAATCTAGGCTAAATTCAGAAGATGAAAGTATACAAAATGCCAAAAATCATGTGAAAGTTAGACATATAATATTACAAGTCTCTATCATTTAATTTATATGGATTTTAAAAATATGCAAAACAAATTATGTTGATAGATATCAGAGTAATCTTGCTTCTGATGGTAGTGAGAAACTTAATGGAAAAAAACATAGGAAACTTACTTTGTTGACACAAATCTTCTGTACCTCAACAGGAGCTGCAGCAACACATATTCACACATTCATCAAAACTCACAAAATTGCACATTTAGGTCCTGTGCATGTTATTGTAAATATACATACTTCAATTAATACACATATGAGAAGATGATAAAGCAATTGTATGAAACAAACGTAATAAAAAGAGCTATAATAGTAAAAAAAAAAAAATTCACTATAAATTTACATGTTTCTGAGAGCTCATATGAAAATAGATGAGGCAATCACCAAAGGACATCAATTAAAAGAGCAAGGAATATTTCAAAAAATCAGAAGTTTCTGCTGTACCTTAACACTGTAAAGCAAATTTAAGTTAAAAAATAAATAAATAAAAACCAGCGAGAAATTCTTACCAGAGGAAATCTGTTGGGATTTCACAAACAAAAGTGAAAAGAAGCATAAGCAAATTTTAATTAAAAGTTAGCTGAAAATAAGTTTCAATTGATTTAATGCATAAAGTACCTAAATTTTAACTACATCTAGATACTCCAAAATTTGGAAAGTAAGGCCTATAACAAAAAAGCAAAAATTCATATGAAATATCTCTCAATTTAAAAAACATTGTTATTCGATTTAGTCATTAATTACATGTTTCTACAGTGACAAAAAATAAGATGAAATATTTCACTCAATACTAATTACTAATGAGATGTATCATTATTTTTGGTAAATAATTTCTTGTGAGTTGTTATTCATTTTTATCGTCTCTTTCAATTATTCCTCCTTCAAGTTAAAAAATCTTAAAAGATCATTTTAAATAGAAGATATGCAAATACAATGAAACAAAATTTCATTTTTGTTACATCTTTCCAAAAATATCACAAATTGTTCATTTTTCCAAGTCTAAAAAATATATGTATCTCTCCAAACTGTTTTTTGATTTGTTTTGTTTTTTTCTAATTCTCCTATAAATGAATTAATGAAGTTAACCCCTACAATTTTTAGAGGAGAGTGATTAACCCCTTCTCACTTCACATGACTCTGGTGGATAAAATACCTTCTCCTTGGACTCAAGAATCGACACATGAGTAACCTAGCAAATTCAAATTTTCCCTATAATTCCTCAGGGAATGCTTTTAAGATTTCCTGGTATGACTACAAGGAAGGAAATTCTTGTGTTCATGTTTGCTCAGCCAACAGATATAAATTGAAGTTTCTGTGGGCATACGTGGTTATGTGGAAAAATATGGTCAGCAAACATACAAAGCAAAAGAATTGAGAAAAGGGGAAGGGAAAACATTTTAATAATGTTTGGTGAATTCTGATTCCACGCCCATCTTTCCTTGTTCTGTAAGTTCTTAGATATCATGTTTTTGGTTTGTTGGGCATTATGTTAGTCAGTGTTCCATGGCTGTATCAAATACCTCAAATAAAGAAAGTTAATAAGATAAAAAATTGTTTTTGCTCATAGTTTTGGAGGTTTCAGTTCCTGATCATTTGGCACCACTGCTTTGGGCCTGTGGCAAGGCAGCACACTATGGCTAAAATGTGGTCCAGTTAGGAAACTGAGAAAGGAAGAGGCCAGGGTCTCACTAGCCTCTTGAATGACACAAGCCCATGATCTAACTTACATCCACTAGTATCCCATCCACCACCTCTAAGAACAGTGAGCTGAGGACCAAACCTTTAACATATGGGCCTATAAGGAAATTCCAGGTCCAAATTATAGCAGGCCTGTTTGAAGTGCATTCTTATCATTTGCTCTAGGTAAGTCCTACCCGCCATAACATTATTACTAAGAATCAGGTAACCTAGGTTTAATGTCAGTTCATAGCCCCCTCCTAACAGTAAAAAAAAAAAAAAAAAAAAAAAAAAAAAAAAAAAAAACATGGGCAATTCGGTAAAACTTGATAGTTTTTTTTTTCTTTTCTTCTTATGAGGATTAATGTGAGCATTAATTTAATGCTTAGCACATTGCTGCAGAAACAGCAATAAATGTTCATTTATATTACTAACCTCATCATACCATTATCTTACCATTACTTCAGGTCATAAAATAGTGTTTAAAAGTTAATTAGACCATAATTTAATCAAGGGTTGTGTTTTATGATAATAAGTACACAGGGTTTTAGGTGATACACATTATTGCCTCTTATTTTAAATTAATCTTTATATTGTCCACACAAACATCCTAGGAATCCTGAAATCTGACATCCAGATGTGAAGAGACATGCTTCATCATCTTTCTGAGGTTACTGTACATTTATGTACCCACATATCTCCACATAACTTTCAGAATATCAGGACTGATATAAGTGGAATAACTATTAACATTTTAATAAAATTAAAGTCTTTTATTACCGTCTGTAATTCAGAAATTTCATTTTATAGGGTATTTTTAACTGATGTTTAAATACACAGAAAAATATCTAAGATATCTCAGAAAATAAATATTGTATAAAGCAGGACCTCTACTAAAAATTAGTGTATCACTGTCAATTTACATTTTATTATGAAAGCCCCAATTCAGGGTATATAAAAGTAATTAATGATGACCTAAAAACTCAGTATTTTAGAGTTACCACTTTTGTTTCAATAACTACTAATATTATCTTAATTATTAAATGCATTAAAATTGATAGTGGGTTATTAAAAAACATCCAGACATACAAATAACCCAAAGTATAATATTTATTCAAAAATAAATATTATATTTATAAGTAAGTTCATTAATTCCAATTCTGATTTTTGCAATTTCATCTGTTATCTAAATTCATAACTTATGACTTTTTTTAAAAAAAGTGGCACAATTTAGTATATTCTCTTTAATATTAAATAGCAACACTTTGGAATCTTAGAATAACTGTGAAATGCAAAATCACTTTATAAACTATGAGGCACTAACACTACCACATTATTAGTATGAGTATTCTTTTAAGCAAATTGTTAAATATAAGGCTATCCTTTGACAAGCTGAATGAAGGAAATGAGATTTACAAGTGAAAATACAAAGAAAGAGTATTTGTTAGTATAGTAGTCTGAGGCTACACTAAGACTTCTTTACATTTAGATATGAAAAATTATGCTTTACTAATGTCAAGATGAAATCCCATGTATCAAAAACATTACAGGATAAGATATGCTACAAAGCAACCAGAATCAATGTAAAGATAGAATGGAAGCAAAGAATACATGATGACTATCCTCAATATGAGAATGAAAATAGAGCTATTTGCCTCATGTTTTGAGAATTTTTAGAGAAATATTTTATGAAAAAACAAGTTAAAAGATAATGCCATTGTGAACAAAAGAAATGGTTGTGATAATAGTTTGCAATGGTAGAATACTACTTTCATGGCTAATTTCTAGAGTTTGTGTTTATTTTTTTTTCTCATTCATATTTCAGAAGAAGAACATTTAATGAGTAGCCACTAGGTTTGAGCTTCTCCCTAAGCATACATGAACTAGATGTCACAGATTATGACATTCAATTCACACAGGTAGGGGAATATCATCATTAATTACCCTTATTTGTAGATGGAGAAACTTTAAGAAAACAAAAAGTGTGTCCAAATTCAGACAGTGGGCAAATAGCAGAATCATGGCAAGTATATTTAACTATATAACTGTTTTTCTAGGAGCATGTATGTATGTGTTTATAGGAAAAAAATTTCTCTTAAATAATAATAATAGTGCAAGTTGCTTTATAGGAGTTTCTAATTAAACATCATTTTCAGTCAAACATGGATAAAAACATGAGTCTATGGTCTATATCATTAATTTTCATTATTCCTTTCAGCCTTATTTTCACACATGAACATACTATGATTTACAGTTTATATGGTCTTTTAAAAACAATAAATAATAAATGTGTCACTTCCTATTTTAAAACAGTTCATGTACTGATATAGGTTCACTATGGTTTGATTATTAAACTCCTCAGTGCAAAATTTTAATTCTGGTAACTATGCGGATATTTTCATAATTCTAATAAAGCATGTTATTGAACTATGCTAATAATACAGCTTGAAAATGTTGTTTAGTACAACCAATTTTAATTGTGAAACTTTTCCTTCCTTGGAGTAATATAAATAATAAAATTAATGTACTGAATAGTATGAATTCTATGAATCAGGTTATGATACAGATATAAGAGTGATTTTCTATCTCATCTGTGAATGTACAAAAATATCTTTTGTGTAGTCTAATAAGGCAGCATATGCTAGCATAACCTACTCATTTTTCAACAAATATAATATTCCAGACTTTCTACCCAATAATAAAATTCCTAGATTTTACAAGACTCATGAGCACATAGCCAAAGTGTCCTTCATGGTAGAGTGTGACTGTGTCACTATGCTCAATGTAAAGCTTCAGGTCCCGTCATGGTAGAAACCAGAGTCTCCTTTTATTCCTACAAGAAATTCAGATCTTGAACCATAAAGTGGAAGCTCTGTACTGAGAACAAAATCAAAAATTTGGGCCAGTGGAACCCTCTATGGAGATAGTCTATCCACAAATATGAATAAAGTCAAGTCTCTCCAACTTTTATATGAATATAAGTCACCTGAGTATCCTATGGAAATTCAAATTTTCTTTGAGAAGAGCTTGGTGGGACCTATGATATTGCATGCCCATCAAGTTTCTAAAATTATTTACACTGTTAATCCAAGGAACAAATTCTGAATATGAAGAATGCAAGACATTTACTCATGGGCTTTTAGATGAGTGAAAGAGAAGCACCTATCTTGCCCAAATCATTGTTCAGTTGGTTTCTAGAGTGGTGGGGGCCTTGAATACCAATTAACATAATGAGTGAATGTCCTAGTGCAATGGCTTTCAGGACACTTTCAATAACTTATTAGCTTTACCTGTATCAGCACTATTGAATTAGTAGTTATTGAAAAATAATGGTTTAATTTTAAAATCTTCAAGATTCTCTAACAACCTAAAAATTTTCTTCCATTTAGATAATATTTTTTTCTCTCTACAGGTATGCATTTACATATATTTATACAGGTGCATAAACATATTAAGTATTATAAATGTGTATATAATGTTCATATGTATGTGCATATGTATTATGTGCATGTTTATATAAAATAATAGCATTGAAAGCTATTATTTACAAGATAGTCTGTAATCACATTCATTTCTGTCATAAGTGATGTGTGAACCACAATCAAGATTTGAGAAATTCCTCAGAGATCAGATCTGAAGCACAGCCATTATGAATTGCCCAAGCATTGAAATTTAAACTCTTATCCCCATGGAATACTCAAGGAATTAGTATTTGGTATTATTGGATCAGAATTTAAATACATGATTTAGCCATGGCTTTAAAGCAATTTAGATTGTAAATTATAAGATATCATGTACCCCAATTATACTACATAAATAATGCATGGGAAGGATAAAAGCAGAGAAAATTATTGGACCAGTAGTTTAAAAAGATCTAATTTGATATAACAATAATAAAAAAGTTCTATAAGGAAATCTTGTCTACATCACTAAATGAATTAAAATTTTTAAAAAATCTTCCTAGTAAAATAACTCTCTGATGGCTCATAAATGTTCCATAATTATTCAGAGAAATTCATATTTTCTAAAGAGATAATTAAGATGCGATTATATTTCAGTGACCAATGCTACACCATTGCTAAACTATTCATGAAATAGTTTAGACATTGTCTATAAAGTAAATATGCATTGCACTATGTATTTCCAGTGATTGGGGATATTAATTTGAATTATTAAGTTTAATTTATATGAGCAGTGGACTCAAGGACAAAAAGCTGAGTAACAAATATATGTATTTGCTTAGTGAGACATAGTAAGGAAATGGACTTTTTGGCATTGCTAAATGAAGGAAGAGTAAGCTTTAAAAAAATAAATGTAATTATTTTCATAAGGACAAATGACCTTAAAAGTACTCCTCTGAAACATTAAATAACTAATGAAAATTTATGTTAAACAACATGGTTGACACTGCAATAGTTTTAGTCTAAATACATTTAGTTCTAGTTTTCATTTTCTGTCTTTTCTCTGCCTCCCTTTTTCACATGTCAAACCACTGTAATCTGACCTTTGCCACACCACTAAAATTGTCAGAGGCCAAAAGTAATATCTTAATTGCCACATTGAATGAAAAACTTTCCACTCCATTTACTTCCCTGTAGCACACCTTCACTAAATTCTGTTCTGCAGAAGCTTCAGAAATTCTACTTTATATAATTCCCTAACTACTTCCTTATTTCTTCTACCTACCCTCATCTTCCTCTGTCTGTCCCTTGAATATAGCTAGTTGCCTTTTCTGTCTTTCTGTCTTTTTATCCAACATTGGTGGTTCTCAAACTTCTTTGATTCATGATACATTTGAGAGTTAAGTGAATTATTATTCTTCTCTTCTGAGTAATAACTATTCTCCCCTGAGAAAAACATACAAACACACCAAGCATCAAGTGCAACTTCAGGAGATTCATGAAGCCCCAAACCAAAATGTACACCACCTCTGAATTAAGACACCTTGCTCTGCACATTTTACACATTCACATTGCTGTTGTGATTGTGCATAAGCTGACAAATCCTATAGTTACTTTTTAGCTCAGTCCAATAGTTCCCAGAATAATTCCAACTTTTAATTAGCTTCTTTGGAAGGCTGATGATACCTAAAGTTTAGCATAAGTTAATCTGCCATAGTCCCTTATGAAAATATCTATTCTCTCTTGGTTGATGGTCCCATATCTAGTTAGATATGTGTTCATGTTTGTTACGTCCTTCTGCTTCACACCATATTATAGAATGAGTCACTCAGTCTGTTTTATTTATTTATTCTTTTGTAAAAATCTTAGTTTTGTTTGCAGCTGTCATCACTATCACTAGGCTCTGATCAGGATTTCTGCATCTCCTAACATCTCCTAAATGATTACAACAGCATCTCTCCTCTTTTCATGACAGTCTTCTCCTCAGAGCCAGCAGATTGAATCAGTTTGACTCATTTAACAAGCTCTAATGATGCCCATGGTCTATGGGGGAAAAAAGAATAAAAGAAGGGATTGAGGGATACAGAGAAAAAGGGAGAAAGGAAGAAATGGAGGGAGGGAAAAGAAGAGGAGTGAATGCCAGGCATCTGTCTAATTCATGTACTAGGTACAGCACGACACAATTTACACATACAATTTTTTCTTCTAAAAACTAGTACAGGAAATTTTAAGTCAAATATCTCTGTTTAAAATATTGTGTTATTTCTATTGGATCTTAAGCCTTAGCAAATTCCACTCTTACCACAGTATGTTAGTCTTTGTTAGCAGAAACATCTAGACAGACAGATGTCTGAGTTCCCATCAGTCATGTCTAACTTCTTTATATCTTGTTCTTTTTTCCTATGCAAAAAAACCTTACATATTCATTTTCTTCTTCTTAGATATAAAGGTAATCATATGATTTAGGTTTTTTGTTTGTTTTTTTTTTTTTTTTTTTTTTTTTCTGGTGGAGGTACTGGGAATTGAACTCAGGAGCACTCAACCACTGAGCCACATCCCCAGCACTATTTTGTATTTTATTTAGAGACAGGGTCTCACTGAGTTGTTTAGTTCCTCACTTTTGCTGAGGCTGGCTTTGAACTCATGATCCTCCTGTCTCAGCCTCTGGAGCCACTCTGATTACAGGCATGATTTAGTTTTGAACAAAGAAACCACCAAGGGTCTTCTGGACAAGAATTTCCTCCATGGTAATGAGTTAGAGATATGTAACTATCCTCTTTTCTTTCTTTCTTACTTTTCTGCTTTGGCCATTATAAGAACGCACTGCCTAGAAACACAGCAATTGCTATTTGACCACAAGGTGATAAGCCCAAAGGTAAAAATCAACACTTTTTTATGTTTGAGGGAAAAGTAAACACTCTTCCACATTGAAGCTTTTGAATTCTTGACAACATCCACAAATCTTCAGTTTCCTTCTGGATTGAATTTTGAGCAAATAAAAAGAAAAAAAGAAGAAAAAAACTTCTTTTTAGTCTTTTAAACCATTGTTAATGGCTTCTTGACATGTAGCATAAACCATAATAAACGATATTCCTTTCTCATCTGTTGTAATTCTCACTAGTGTACTTATTGGCAGGTAGAATTAATATCATTTCCTAATCGTAATAGGTATGTCTATACCTACATTGTTTTGTAGGACAATTTTCTGCTCATGTTCTCATCCCGTATTTAGGTTTCTGAATATCTTTTATCTCCTCCTTTGATAGGCGGTCAGATCTCACCTCTAATCTGTCCTGTCTGTTATTGGTCCCTTGTATGTTAATAACAGTCCATTGGAGGAGGTGGGGAACACAATACAATGGACAAAGGGATTTTTAAAGTTTTATTTGCATAATTATCAATCTTCTTAGATTCTATTTCATCCAGGTTGAGGATTTTATTCATGTTTCCCCAGTTCTAACAAGTGCCCTTATTGGAAACTCTAATGGTGCTAGAGGAAAACATCAGCTCAAGAACTTGAGTCATTCTTTGGGTTTTATTTCAGATTTTCTTATAAGGTATTTGTTGTTACTTTTGTTTTTAAAGTGTAAAAATTATTTCAAAGAAACTTTTAGTATATTTTCAAAGATAATTCATTTCAAGTATGTTTAATATGACACCATTATATTTTAAATGAAGTATATTTAATAGAAAATTCATTTTCTCTGAAATAATAGGGGAATCTCTGGGCTTTGGCTTTGCATCAAAAGCACCATCTGATGTATCTTTAATTTTGCTTCCCCTTACGCTATAAGACAGGACCAAGTAGGAAAGCTTCCTGTCTATTTCCATAGCAAATACGCTTCTTCTCTTACAAGATTCTTTTCACTACATTGGAACAGCCATTTAGTTTTTTCTCCTTCACTGGATTTTAAACCCCTTGAAGGCAAGGATTTGGTTTCACTTATTCTGGTATCACCCATACATGGCACAAAATCCTGTTTCACATTTACTAAAATTAAAGTTAATTTGCTTTAACTTTACTTATAAATGATGATATAAAAATATTTTATATCCAAAATATAAGTATTCTTAATAATTGAAGTTCAGACATGTTCATATAGCATTCCATAGTGTTTCTTATTGAACAGTTTTTGAAGATAAATTTCTCATTTTATTCATATCCCAGAATTTTATGACTATTCAGCACTGATAACTTTTAAGATGGTTAGGGTAGGCATAGATCTGAGTGGGCAATATTATCATTCACCCAGGGAAGACTATTTAGACATGGCAGGACTTAACCTTCCCTGGAGACCACACTCTACCTCTGAAACACATCACCATTACCAATTCCTATTTTCTCTTCTTGAAAATTACAAATCTCACCTCCTGCAAGGTATACAATTCCAGACAGTCTGGAAATCAGTAGTTATAAATTCTACTTCTAATTTGTAATTATTTGGTCCACACCCTAAAAAGATAGACTAGGTATTATAAAATGGCCTTTATTTAGTCAGTAGAAATATTTCTCACCGAATACAAAATAATATAGTTTGATATGCAAGGTTGTGAAAGCCTTTAAGTTGCTTTGTAAGTCATTCAAAAAAATCTTTTTGATCATTGTTCTATGATTCACATGCTTGAACTATATTCTACCTTAGCTTATTATCCCTAACATTAATAACACTTGATTTTATGCATATTTTTTTAAAAAAATTCATTTCTGTTAGAAAGAAGTAAAAAGGATAGCAGGTTGTCGAGTGAAGACTGACTGTCGGATCTTGGATTCTTATCCCTTTTCTGCGAACAGTTCCTATTATTAATGTATATTATTACTTCAAGTATGTCAGAAAGGGAGACAAACAGTCAGAGGCAGGGATTTCTTCCTAATTCACTCTGCCTAGCCAGCAAAATGTAACGCAAAATTATTCAGGGGAAAAATACAATTTTCTGTCATCTCTGTCATACACTGATAACAAAGCTACAGGCTAATATGTTTTGATATTTTTGTCACTCATTTATCATGTGACCTTTCATGCTATCATTAATATAGCTGAGGGACAGAGCAGATACACTAAAATAAGGGTGTGGAGAAGTCAGATTGCTTCTCTAACAACCAACGGTCAGTCACAGCAATTTATGCTTTTCTCCAGTATAGCCCTGACTGAAGAAGAGGAATTGTTATTAAAATTTGATATTACTGTCTAGGTTCTGCCACCTAGAATTTGCAACTTTTAGCAATGATGGGAATACTGGAGGGTTAATAAATTTCCCTTTGAATTATGATATTAATACAATACAACGTGCCTTTTCAGATATTCAGAGCATATATATGAAAAAATGCATCCTAGACATTTGAACATTGACTATTAGTCATATTCTGATTTGGTAAATCTAGAGAGCGCATTAAAATATTATTGCAGAAATTGCTCTGCATGTGTTCAGTGGAAAAGAATTGTTGATATTTTTAAAGTATAGATAAACCCAAATAATTTGTGGTACTGGAACACCCAGAAGTTTAATTCATCTTGTGTTTTCTGTGATGATAAATGATACCTGGTTTAAATTTGCATGCAGCCTAACACCATTTCTGACAATGGTCTGGTTTTTATGTTGCCCGTAGAGGCTGGACTGTTAAAATTCCAATATAAAACTAATTTATACTTGACATTAATGAGTTAAGAAATGTTTTATATAGTACATCAGGGCAGGAAACGAACTTTACAGGGTTATACTAAAATCAAATTATGTCTGAATACTACCATTATGTACAAAAATGAAAAATCCTTCCCCATTCATAGCTAAGTGCTAATACAAAACTCATTGTTTTTAATGTTTATATTAAGGCAACCAGTTTGATTTTTATGAAGGATCGAGAATACAAAACAAAGTATTAAAAATTTTAAAATATTCATATCTTCTAAAGGTTATGAAATAACTATAGGTTTTTGTTATACAATTATTAAAACTAATCTGAACTATCTTTTATTAAACAACAACAAAAATAATGATTCTGTCATTATTACTTTGAAAAATATATTTTAAATACAAATAAATCAGAAAATGACCTTTCTATAAGAAAAAAAAAACAGGAAGAAGTAAGGGTGACAGTTTTATAGAGAGAAATTGTTAAGTAGGTCCCAAAGAGACTGTGAACATGTATAGTGAATTCCTAAATCTTATTATAATATGTATTATGTAGGTTGCAGAGCAGTTTTTTAGAATTGAAATTAACCATTAATCAGATCAAACAACTAGCTTGATTTAAAAAAAATCATTTTATTTTGCTTATTTTATATTTATTATGGCAAAATAATTTAAACTTCATACTTCTAAGTAACTTTATTTAAACAATCATGTGTGCTTATTTTATTGGAAATATATTCTACCTGTACTTTGAATTCTATTAGGAATATTTTATTGTATTTTTATCACATTTTATGATTTAGAATGTATGCATCTGTGAAAGTATGTTTATATCATGGACAAATGTAGAGCATTTTAGTAAAATAATATATCAATGTATCCATATTAATTAATAAGGAATTTCAGAAAATGTTTAATTTTATAACTCATGAAATTTATTTCATTGATAGCTTCTAAAATCTTCATTAGCAAATACAAACTCTTTAAAATAATTATGTAAAAAAATTATAGCATTTGATTTTTATCAGATGACACATAAAATAAATGCCCTTTAATATAATGTTGAAGCCTCACTTTGTATCCTTTCATTATACTGTACTCAAGCAAGGATTTGCCAAGATGAACTTTCATATAAGTTCTCTATCAAGAGAAAATAACTTTCACAAAGGAAGTGAGCTCCAATTATTGGAGGGTCAGAGCAAATTCAGTATATGCCTCCTTCATCCCTTGAATCCTGTGAACAGATTATTCACCAAAGTGAATTTTACAAAATTCCACTTTTTCATTTATATCACAGGAAGGAAAGAAGCTGGTTATGAGAAGAAAGTAGAATAGGTTAGGGAAAAGACAATGAATTGGAAGGGTTTTATTCTCAGAAGGTAAATATCTTGCATGTAAAGCAAAGACATCCAAGGAAATTTGTAATGAGTCATTCCAGAAGGGAATTCTAAATGGCTTAGTGTCTCAGGGATGCAAACTTAATACATAAATGCTTGCCTAGTTGCCATTTAAGACAAATTATGGAAATAGACCACCATTAGCATAATTTAAAGGAGTTTATTATTTTTCCACATATACAAATCTCATCAAATAAAATATCATACTGATTTTGTGACAATCTTCAAAAAGCTACATGTTGCTATATATACAGATATATTTCCCCCCACCCCTCTGTTGGAGATAGAGCACTGGATGGGGAGGGAGGAAAAACTAAATAGAGAACAAGATGCTAAGTTAAGCTTCTACACATAGCTATAGAGGAAAAAAAATGTGTTCTGCTTTTATTGTAATTGTAACATTATTATAAACCTATGAAATTATTATTTTTTTCAATGGTATGATATTATGCTTAACAGAAAACCATGATTTCAAGTCTGGTATTTCTGTTTGCATGTAAATATAGCTGGAGTCACAAACAAAGCCAGCAACCTCACATACTTGCCTTCAGTGGTAAAGGATGGAAAGCCTGCCTGCTACCAATCAGCAAGTGGTTGCTATGGTTACAAGGTCAGGAAATATGCCTTTTCCCCAGTTGTCCAAGGCTTGCACATGTCACTTTTGAAACTATGAATTTTATATACAGGTCAGGAGATGCATACCAAAGAAATAAACAGTGAACTGGACCATAATGACAACTAACGTTCAAAAGTCCTTGGATTTTTAAATATCTAGGCATACACATTCTGGTATTTTGAATGGATTGGATTTTGATTGTTATATATTTTTTGAATTTTTTTTCATCTAATGAAATTTCAGTCAGTAGCTTCAAATTATATAAAAGTATTACAAGCAAATATCAATAAGTTGTTTCAAAAAAGTGTTCTCCTTTTTGATTCCAAAAATTATCTTAAATGGGAGCACTGGAATATTATGAAAATATAATGTCATGGAAATTGTAAATAGAGTGTAAAAACTGCTCTATGAAAATATAATTGTTATGTTTCTCTGTAAACATGGTGTTCAAGCTATTGTTAAAGAAGAGTTTTTTTTTTCTTTTTTAAAAGATAAACGTTCCTGTGTCCATCATGTTAAGTTTGTGAGTTTTTAAAAATACATTATTTAAAGACAAATTGCATATTAGCAAATAATGAAAAAATAACCTTGTTTGTGAATCAATGAAAATGTGTTGGGTAAATTAGTCACAGACCTCACAAGGGAATTAATGCTTTGCACTATATAAAGCAAGTCAAGGGAATTTGATAATATCTGTTGGCATTATTTTTAGGAAGAAATTTCCTTCTATAATAATTTGTTTCTAATATTCTACTAGTAATAATGTGATATTTTATTAAATAAATTAAGTATAGGTTTTGTGTTTTAATTTAAAGAAATGATCTTTATTCCCGTACTGTGAAATATGTGCCATTTCATAAAAGCTAGGCAATTTTTTTTTTAATGTAGAAGATTTGCTTAAAGTGAAATGGTTCAATATTATTTAGAAAGTACAAAGTAGCTTCAATACAAATGTGGTTTACCTGTGTAAATATACATATTTTTATAAAAATATCTTTATTTCTATGGAATATGTGGTGATACCTTTCCATTTGAAGTATGACCACTGTATGATTAAAATAATATAATTTGACAAATATCTCACATATTATAAATGATTCTCGGGTGATTAAACAATATTATAAGAATTGCAACTTTATAACAGATATTTTCACAAAAGAAACCACTCATTTTGCAGATCTTTTTAATTTGAAGTAGATTCTACATTGTATGAATTGATACTAAAAGCTTTCAAATAGGCCTAAAATACAGAGAAAACAATATTGCCTTTCTTTCTCTCGTTCTTTCTTTTCTTTTTCCTGGATGGCTGCTTTTGTTCAAATGAACATTTCTCTTTCTCTCTTTCTCTCTCTCCCTCTGCCCCCCTTCTTTTTCTTTTAGGTAAGGAAAGATTAGTCCTTACCTGATAACAATCCTTCCCATTTTTTTAACTGAAAGCAGCATTCAAATGAGAAACTAAGTACATTTCTTTTCAACAGGCAATTTACCCCATGATGAGATATGCTTTCACTTATTTTTCTTTGACATTCTAGCATCTAGCAGCACAGCAGGTATCTGGAGGTTAGGCTTCAAATAAAGGATAACTACATTCTTACATTAATAGATGCCATTGTATGACTATGTCATATTATTGTAGCATTTAGTTCCTTTAATTGTGCTTTTAAAATTATACATGATAAGCTGATACAGACAAAGAGAGAAAAATATCAAAATCAATTCAGTTGTCATTATTTGTACACATCTGCCTACATATACATCTAGCTGTTCCCCAGGCATATGTTTCTGAGCAATTAAGAAAATGTTTAACAGTTTGTTTGTATGTCACAGGGCTCCAAATATTTAAATTTCACTGAATTGACACATTATACATTGTATTTCTTATGGGGACAGAAAATACTCAACTATAAAGCATCATCATATTGCATTTCTCAATATTAGGAATTTTAATTTTTGAAATTAAAATGTAAATAGATTTTCTCACCAAAATTATCATTTGAAGTTCATTTAGTTTACATAGCAATGTTAATGCTGTTTTTTTTTTTTCTTTCTTCTCTTTATAGAGTTTCTCTAAAAGACTGTTTTATGCTATCTTATGAGCCTTTCCCCCTTTTTATGGTGACCTTTCTGTATGGCCAAATGAGTCCAGGGTATATGTCTTGTGGCCTGTGTGCAACCTTGCCCATTAGCCAGTCCCCAAACCTTTGATGTGAACCATCAGCCCTACGATTTCTGTGGTTCATTCATTTTTGTGTTTCTCTAAAGATCTCTGCCCTAGCTCTGAATCCTGCCTTTATTGTAGACAGAACTGACAACAGGCAGCCTTGTCTTTCATTTCCTTGATGTACTTTGTACTGTGGTATGGCTTTTGTTAGTATTGATGCAAACATTACCATAAACCACCACCTAGGGACTAGAAACAATTGACTAACTGTTTTCAAATCCAATACACTTAAGTTGATCAGACACAAAGTTTAAGTACAGTTAGCTATAACAGCACCAATTCTGTGTGGTCTCAGTCTCTCTAGACTACAAAATAAAGGTCAGTGGAATGTGGATGCTTATGTCAAGATAGTCTGCAATGAAATTTATTCAAGAGATGAATATTGGACCAAGAACTCATTCCTTCACTTCCTCAATGTAGAACTGCCAATTCTATTTCCTGGTTTATTTTAAATGATTTTCTCTTTATCTACTTAAAAGCTCATTCTTAATAAGAAAAATGGTCTGGCATATAGAAGAAGCAACTTAGGAATGAGTTCAGACTTTGATGAGATGTGCATTTCAAATTGACAAATATTAAAATTTTTCACTTAGATTCTAAATTGCAAGCTCACCATCATTGAACCTATTATAATAACTAAATGTGCCATTGCATGCAGAAGAATTACAAAGTTAACTATATTGTAAATGCAAAACTGTGCCTGACCCTTATTGTGTAAGGAGCAGGGGCAGGGTCATTTTCTTTTAGAGACTTGTGAGACTTTAGATTCAGGCTTTGTAAAAAGGACTATTCAGAGTCAGTTTCTCATATGATGCTTCAAAGATGTCAGCCCAATCTTTGAAGTTTCTTCCTAAAATAATCAACTGAGAAGTTTGGAATATAAAAACAAAAAGATTAAGGAAATTAAGTCGATTTGAGGCATTTACTATTTCACAATCTATCTGTTAATCAATTTCCTAAATATATTATTAAATATTCTAATGCTTTAAAAATTTCATAAATAAAAGGTGAATCAGGGTCTTTTAAAGAATATATATATATATGTATATATATAGTAATATTTCTTTGAAAATTAATTTTTTGGGGGTGAGATACAATATTATAGCACAAGAAGTTTTCATAAGGTTATAGAGCAAGTGAGTTTCTGTTTTGAATACAATTCCCTTATCTAAGTCATGCAGCTGTATGATGTACAAGCTCTGTGTTTTTTTCTATTGATATGTATAGTTTAATATCTTCTATTTTATTGTTTTCTAAACCACAATGTTTTCTAGGAATAGGAAGATAGTTATGCAACTAATATTAAAGGTAAGCTTTGAGTCATAAAATGAGATTTTATAGTGGATTATGATACCATGTCTGACATTAATATTGTTTGTAACAAAGGGTTTTATATGCTTCATATGCATCTACAATTTGTATTCTATATATTTCAGTAACAGTTTAATTGTTTTGTGCATTTGATTTTAGCAAAATCCAGAATTTGTTTCATTTTTTCCAGGGTAATTTTTTTTTACATTAGAGAATATGTGACATGAAATTACTAATTCATAGAATAGTATTTACATTATAACTAAATTTGTTGAGGCTTACTAAGTCATTCTTCAGTAGACAGATTCACTAAGTTCAATTCACATCACACAGATACAAGAGAGCCAAAATGATTTAAGCCATGAGTTCACTATGTCATACCCTTCTTGACATCATTTTATTTTTTAACCATCTTCCAATGGACCATGTAAGATGTATAGCAGTTGATGGTTTAGGTGACTGAATTTATGTAGAGAATCTCTTGGTGAATTGATAAATAATTGTATTCTGAAATAGATTTGGTAGGTTAAGTGTGATTGTTAACCAACCAAAAATGTTTACTTAAGAGTCACATAATATATGCAAATTCTTGAAATGATTATTACTTGTGGTTAATAATCTGATAAGGCTAAGCTATAATTAAAGGCCTTAACAATAAACAGCCGTATTAAATGCTTTATAGTTAAATAAAGCATCATCATTCTAAGATCTATTGTTTTCCCTGGTGATATAGTGGCAGCGAGATAACATTTTAGACTAATTTCACAAATGGATTAAAGTAAAAATATTTTAGTACAATTATGCATTTATTCTGTTTAATATGTGTTTTTTAAGTGATTACTTGAGTATGATGATTCACTTACAAAATACTCAGAAAATTAAGAGTGCTATATACTTGGTCTTTAGAATTCTTTTTGTAGTATTTGGGGCGCATGAAAGAAGCACAGTCTGCACTTTTGGTTTTTTTCAGAAACATAACTTATTAAATGTCCAGACAAGTTTATGCTACAGAAAACATGACATTTTTTCTAGTTTTGCTAAATCATGTGAGCCTACAGAATAGCAATAGTATAATAACTCCTGCAGATATCTTCCAAGAAAATTATGCAGTACATTTAAAATCATTTCTTTATATGGAAGAGATATTTCCTCAACACTAGCTTGCTATATATTCAATAATTTGTATGAGGTTTTAAACTTACCTTTAAAGTCCTAATGATTAAACTGGAGGAAGAATGAAAGCACCATTTTTTCCTGTTACTCGTGTCCTCTGTTTCCACAGGATTCTTACTCATTTTTAATAATAAGTCTCTTTAAAAATGAGATGAAGTTGGTTATGGGATATTCAAAACATTTTCAGGGAGCTATGCTGATTTTTATTTCAGCAGATGCACCATAGATTGCCTCATCAGAATTCAGAGCCACAATCACTGGAGAAAATAGTGGAGAAGAGTTAAAAGAAGTAAATGGAAGGGAGAAGATGCACTTAGAGATGAAGTGGACGCATACACTTTTATTCAAACCACCTGGCATTGAGTAACTGCCATGGGTCAATTTCACATCTGTGGAGAACTGGAGAACTGGGAGGAAGATGAGCAGAAACAGGGCTGTCTTTCCTATTGAACAAACAAGATAGAAGTAAACAGCATCATTTTGTACAGTGAGGACGTGGTTGCTTATTCAAAAAATAAAAGGTAAAGTCTGTCTTTAGAAATATGAAACATGACTAATATTTCAAATAAGCTCATTCTTCTTCAAGCTTGATTAAATTCTTTGGGAATTTTCAACTACTGTATTTCCTACTAAGAAACCAAACTCTACCTGTTGTAAGGACATATTTAAACAATAATTTTGACCTTAATAGCAATGAATCATTTATAAATGAAAAGTGAATGGCAAACTAGACAGATCCAGAAGACAATTTGTCACCCAAAGTTTTCAGTTGAGCCTGGTAGACTATTTTCCCTCTATTATTTCCTCTGTCCTATCTATCATGTAGTTATAATAAAATTGAATTTCATCTCTTTTCTCCGATGGGTATGTAGCATCAATTCTTATAGCAAATGATAATATTGGTGAAATTTTGTAGATTTTCCATTATAATTCTCCTAAATTAAAGCAGAAGTCTCCTTTTGTTGAAATCAAAGCTCAGACTGGGATAGGAAAAAATTAACCTACAAATATTTTATTTTCCTAGTATAACAAAAAAATAAAGAAAATATATATATGTTTTCTATTTCAGTCTATAAATCAGTTATAATTTCCATTTTATGGATGGGACAATTCAGAATAGTTGCCCATGACACACAGTGGCACCAGGTACCCAACCTAGGACTTCTGTCCATGGCACAAATTTTTATGCATAAGCATATAAAATAAAGAGAATAGAGAAATAAGTTTTAGAGACACATATGGTAAATTGTTTCTAAATTATTACATTGTGCTCTTATGGAGGGTTAAACACAATACTTTATACAAAGTTGGTAGTAATTTTAAAGGCAAGAACAATCATAGCTAATGTAAATGACTAAGTGATATTTCACACCATAATCAGAACATAATTCTAATCACATTTTTATGTATGAATTGTTTTTAATCTTATTTCCATGGTAATAACCTCTACCTTTTTTTCATTTGAAATATTTATAGAGAAGAGGTTTTAAAATGTTTTAGATTACACTCAGTGATAACATTTCTCGGGGTAGCCTTGGAAAGACATCTGCATTAGAGTATTCCAGAAAATATTTATATTGAATATATGACAGTATTAAAGTTCATCACAGCACTTTGGCAGCTGCTCCAGATGCTACCCAATCTAGGGTTTTAAGATTTCAAATAAGAGCTTATGGGCAGTTGTCAAGGTAATTTCTCTTCCAAGAATTTATTTGGGCAATTTCATTACTCCAGTCACCACAGCTAAGGTCTCTTTCTTAGACTGAGCATAATTTCTTTCAAATTTAGTCAGTGTGTGACACAAACCAAGTAGTGCTTTCACTGACATCTTAAAATCTATGTGATATCAAAGATGTAGCTTGAGGAGAATTTCACAAGTCAGGATTAAAAGTAAATTGTCAGATATACTCACAGTTTTACTCACACTAATTTTTCTTGTTGGGTTATATTTATTTTGTTAAACTTATTACTAGAGATGTAGTCTATCTTTTTATTTTTTTCCTGGTGTGTTTTGTCCTACCAGTTTGCATAATGGCCTTCATAAAGTCTCTGTAGAAAACCCTTAAATGATGATATGTATTTGTATGCATAATTATTCTTGTGCATACGTGGCTGAATATTTCAGTGCTTTAAAAAATGTTCACTATTTCTTTTCCAATTAAACATTGTATATACGTGTCTTAATGCTTCTTGATATTTTTCCATTAGATTGCTCTATTGCATTAAAGCATTTTAGGATTTTATTTTATTTAAATTATTTATCCTCCTGTATTTATGGAGGGGGGGAAAAGCTATTGATATCAATAGCTTTTCATTGAAGTTCAAAGCCATGCTTAGACATACTAATCATAACTTTTATCAACATTATCATCTTAGAAAATGAAGGATAGGCACCAGCGGGCTTCAGCTTAGAGACAGTACCTATAAAACTGAGAAACTACAATTTGACAAAGCCATCTCAATTACTGGGTCACTGTGTCTAAAGGGCCAAACTGAAGTGGAAAGCTGTGCAATTGCTCCAGTAATTAAGTCCCCAAGAGCTGAAAACACATTTTGCCTAGATAATCCAAGTAATTCTGACTCAAGTGTCCAAGTGCCTCACTTTAAGATTACCCAGTGTACTAGAAATCCAAACTTATGGAAGAGCTAAATCAGAGAAAGATTCTCCTGTCACAAAAGGATTTAGCCAAGTGACTCTTTCATTGTCAAGGAGGAAAGAGCTCCCCAGGAATGAGAAAAATTCTTTGCTTATTAACAACCTGAATTACATGTCCAAGTTGACCAACCTTGTAGAAACAAAGAGTTAATGGAACAACAGACCTAATTTCTGATGCTCTTGTTTGTCAGTCCAGGGCAATGCCTGGGAAACCAAATGGACATGGCTCAGTTTATAGGTTCTTAATAGCTGTCTAATCTTGGGAAATTTGTGTAGTCTCTGTAAGCTTTTGTTTACTCATCTGTTAAAGAAGTTATTATAGTATTATATTTTTGTATGATTATTGAGAGGATAATATAAAACAACTGAAGTGAAACAATTAGTCTAGAACCAGAAAAATAGCTCTCAGCATCAACTGCTGATTGCTGGACTTTGGCTGATGTGTGCCTCCCAAATGAGGCCAGCCTAAATTAGAAGTCACTTTCCAATAGATCAGTGGTCAGTGAAGACACTGTGCAAGTACTAGTTTTTGTCCATTTTCACTCATTAATTTGAAAATTATTTAGTAAGTATTTGCTCTGTGCTAGCGACTAAAATATGGGCCAAACTCTTGAGTATATAGTCTTTCAGGGAAGACAGATATTTTATTTTTAAAATATTAATGAGCATTAATTTTTGAAGAATATTTCTACTATCAGATAATTTCTTTCTGGAAAGTTCTTAGTAATTCTGAATGTGTATGTGTACACAAATTGTGGTGTTTCTACCTGAATTTTTTGACAATAAAAATATACAAAAATGGCATAGTAAAAATGATTTAGGAGCAAAGACTGTTGTCTGTAACAGAAATTACCTAATCCGATGTGAAGTCTGGTTAACTACTGACTGAAATATCACAATTGGTCATATTATTGGGGAGAATGACTCTCCTCTTACTTACTTCACTCCTGGTGTGTTTACCCACTTCTGAACATAAAAATGGAAAAGGAACTGAGATTAAATCATAAGAAAACAAACCATATATCTCATCAGAGATGCTACTGACAAACAAATCAAAACCACAAAAGAAAAAAATGGGTTTGGCTTTTCCTTTCTGTTGCTGTGACAAAATGGGGAGAAAAAAAAGAAAGAAAAGAAAAAGAAAAAGAACTATAATAATTCTGGCCTAGATTGTTCATGTTTCACACCAGGTGGTGAGAAACCAGTCTTCCGGTGACTGTATTTCAGAAAACTACAAGGAATAAAGCAAACAGCTACCTCTCTAGAGGAATTAGGGGATATCTATATCTATATGTTGATAGATAAACAGATACAAGTAGACATATAACAGATGTACACAAACATACAAAAATAACATTTTTGTATCCTAGAGTTCTTATTTGTGACAGTTGTCACCTTTGACATGAATAAACACTAATCCTATAATAGATTCATTCTTGGGGCTGGGGTTGTGGCTCAGTGGTAGAGTGCTTGCCTGGCAAGTGTAAAGCACTGGGTTTGATCCTCAGTACCACATATAAAGTAAATAAATAAAATAAAGGTATTGTGTCCATCTACAAAAAAAAATTAAAAAAAAATAGATTCATTCTTTTTTTTCTTTAAAACCAGAAATTGGGAGACATAATTAGTCCAATATGTCATCTAATAACTGAAATACTTATATAACAGGCATATGTCCAAATACATTGCATGTGTTAATTCATTCAATGTTGTCATTGATCCTTTGACAACATATTAGTAAGGAGAAAAGCATATTAGTAAGGAGAAAATATCCCAAAACCCAAAATGACTCTGACTTGACTTACTATTTATTTCTAACTCATGTCATGATCTATTATAGTACATATGGATCGTCTCCATATAGCAACACAGGGACTCAGGCTTCTTCCACCTTAGAATATTGCTACCTTTAATATGAGGCTTTAAGTCACTGGAGAATGTAAAAGAACATCAAAGGGAGATGAGCTAGAGATGGAAATGATATCTACCACTTTCACCCATAGTTTGTTGCCCAGAGCTGAGTCAAGTGGCTAAAAAAAATGAATTTGCATAGTAGAAATCATAAAAATGCAAATATGATAAGTATAGTTTCAAACTTTACATCTGACCTTCTGAGCAAGCACATATGTAGTTTCTCTGTTTTCCACTGAGGTAGACAAGGTCTCATCCAGCAACTGCTTCCAACTCAGTGTCTATTATCTTTAAGTAATATTCAACCCCTTTCTAGATGTGGCTCTCAGTCTAGCAACTCTGACTAAAGAAGCACAACATTCTATCCATCACCTTGGTACCATCCCCAACACATACCTACCCAGTATGTGATGTAGCTGCAATGGCTACAACAATAAATGCCATCATGAAAAGAGAATGGAATGCTCTCAATAGATGCTAGTCTAAGGTAATTTTGAAATTTTGCTGGAGAAGACATTGTGAAGGCTTCCAAACCTATTGGTGAGTAAAGTTCCTTGATTTGAAACTAGTTGTTCTCTTGGAACTGTTCTCTCTTGTTTTGTACATGGCTTCAGATTTTGCCCTCTAAGAGGCACTTCAAGCCAGTTGTGCTTGAGTGAAAAGACCACCCTTATTCTGCTCTTTGCTGCAAACTTGAGAATTAAAGAATTTTATTACTCATATTTCTCATAACTTCCAGGTCCTATACTTCAAGATTTTCTTTCATTTTTTCCTATTAAACCAGAACGTTTTTACCTGACACCATTTTGGTTTTGGAAAAAGTGTTTCACATAGCCAAATGCAGAAAATTACATAAGAAAATTTTGACTCATTCCAATTGCTTCCTATAACGCTGTCTTCTAATTATGACAGGTAGCATTTTCTCAAAATTTTTATCACTGCATATCGTACAATACCATATTTCTAGCCTCCAATATCAATTTATCCTCTAAGTACTATACCACTGCTCCTATTTTCAGTGCTTGATAAGGCAGCTCCTGTAACAAAGCATTCAGCACTAATTACAAAGTGTCAATTTCTGTTTTAGGCTGATAAATAAAGCTAGTAATTGGAATTAAAAAGTACCCAAATTTCCAATATAGAATAATCCATAAAATAGATTTCATGTTCTTATCACAGATAATCATACCATGCTCCAAGTAGTGATTTCTTGAACTGAATCCCTTTCTCTCTTAGAGTAGTTAAATCTTCAACATGTGGCCTTTAAAGAATTTGTGGAATGGTATGAGACAACAAAGATTTAGATATGCAAGATTTCTGTGGGCCAGATTTGGGAAAAGACCACGTTGTTTATTATTTCTCCTAACAGTCTACTTGAGAAATCAGTCAAGGGCAATTACCAAGTCTCTATTTTCAGAACTCATATCTCTAACATCTTGTCAATCTCTGATACATCTGCTTGAAAATGGAAGCTTTAATCTAAATAAAAAATCTAATTTGAGAAATGTATTTTTTTTCTAGCACAATTCATTTATTTTTATTTAAAAAATTTAACTGATAAATAATGCAATGGTTTCCATAAATGTCCATTCTGCTGGTGGCTCAGAAGACCAAAATGCAAATAGAAATGTGAACAGTAAAGGCCATGATGACAAGGTTTCAATGAAAATAATTTCTTTTGGGCTGGGGATATAGCTTGGTTAGTAGAGTGCTTGCCTTGTATATACAAGGCCCTGGATTAATCCCCAGCACCAAAAAGAAAAAAAAAAAAAGAAAAATATATATATATACTCTTGGGAATTAAACCAGAATATAGTCTTGTTATACCATGGTAAAGAATTTGAATTCATTTTTTCCCAGGTCCTGAGACTTAGTGAGAGGCTGTACTTAAAGGTAATGAACTAGTTTACTTAGCAGAGAAAATTTGAAGGTGGCAAACATTAAGACTGCAGTATTGTTAGTACTGGTTGCTTTGTTTGTTTTTTGTTTGTTTGTTTTGATACCAGGAATTCAACCCAAGGATGCTGAACCACTGATCTACATCCCTATCTCTTTTTGTTTTTTATTATGAAATAAGATTTCACTAAGTTGCTGAGGTTCTCGCTAAGTTGCTGAGGCTGGTCTTGAACTTGCCATCTTCCTGCCTCAACCTCCCAAATTGCTGGGATTTCAGGTATGTGCCACCACGTCTGACAATGAGAACAGGAGCACAGAACAACAGAACAGAAAGATTTTAAACATCTGCAGCTTGGACAGAAAAGAAGTTTAGGTAAAGGTGCAGCTAGGGAGGACATGCTTGCTAGACCAAATAAAAGGAAGCCAAGTGTTTTCCACCAAGACAATTTGAAGGATGCCTTGAGGGCACTTCAGAAAAAGGCAAAGCCACCATTGTCACAAGCCCAGAGATGTAAAAATGCAAGTTTTTTTTTTTTTTTTTTTAAGCTTTTCCAGAGTAGAATAGGTTCGGAAAAGAGCCCTAGGGTGCCCTGGGAGCCCAGGATTATTAGGATTATTTACACCAGTGTTCAGTGAAGACACTCAGAGGCTGCTACAGCTGTGGTTCCAGAAGGCCCAGGCACAGCTTGCACTGGAAGCAAAACTTGGAACTGTTCAAGTGATGCTGGCTTTGCTGTCATGTAGACTGCAAGAGTTATGAAGTTCTGCAGCTTGCACTGACATTTCAAAGGAAAGCCTAGAAGGCCATGCAGTGTACCTGCAAAGTCTAAGTCCTTGAAGTCAGTCCTTGAGAGGCCAAGCATAGCACTGAGGGAGTGGACCTGAAGCTGCAATGGCGACTCTGGAAACATAGAGCTGTCAGCAATGTGCAACTCTTGTCATGCAAAGGGGCGGGGGCCTATGTGCAAAGCCAGCCTGAGAGATTGGCCATGTGAGCTGCAATCAGCAAAGGAATACTGTTGATCTTCCCAAACCCATGGTAGCCCACATGACCAAGTGTGTCCCAGACACTGTACATGAAAATTGGAGATTAAATGTTTACCCAAATGCGTTTCAGTCTTGCTTTGGGATGAATTAAATCCCTCTTTCTTATTACCAGATTATTTACTAATTTTTATTTCTCCTTTTGGAAAAGGAGACCTGTGTCTTTCTTTCTCACCATTGTATCCTGGAGGTATATAATTTTCTTTTTTATTTATGCAGTTTTCATTAAGTCCCAGAGGAGACTTTGGGCTAGGATTTTGTGTGTGTGTGTGTGTGTGTGTGTGTGTGTGTGTGTGTGTGTGAGAAAGAGATATATGTTCCCCAAAGCTCTGTGTATTAAAGGTTTGTTGCCTAGTGTGACATAATTTGTAGGTAGTGGAAACATTAGTAGGTGGGTCTCTGTGGGAAGTCGGAGGAACAAAGGGAAGTGTGGGATACTAGTCTCTTCCTCTTCCTGTTTTTTTTTTCTCTCCTCTCTGGTGCTTCCTGGATCATGATGTAAGTGGTTTTGCTCTGCCATGTACTCACCATCATTGTCATATGGCACACCCACCAGAGGCTTAAAGCTGTAGGATCATGGACTGAAACATCCAAAACATTGAGCTAAGCAAACCTATTTTTTATAAGTTAGTTTACTCAGATGCTTGGTAATAGTAACAGAAAGCTGACCAATACCTATTATAACTCTGTATATATATGACCAACCATGTGATATTTCAAAAAATGTATATATCTTTTGTAATATTGAGAATCAGGACAAACATATTTCTCCTCAAATATTATCATTTGTATGGAAAACACTTAAAAATCCTTTTTCTTAGCTTTGGAAATATAATGCATATTATCATTATCTATAGTCACTATACTGTGCAAAAGCACACCTTATATCTTACTCTTATCTAATTTTAACTTAGTACTGATATATGGATCTCTCACTATTTGCTCCAGCCTCTGGTAATTATCATTTCTACTTTAACTGCTATGAGACAAAATTTTTAAGTTCAATATATGAGTGAAATCATGCATACTTATCTTTCTATGCCTGGCTTATTTCACTTAACATAATGATCTCCAGATCTATTTTGTCACAAATGACAATATTTTATTTTTTCATGACTGAATAGCATTCTATTGTGTATACAAATTACATTCTCTTTGTCTATTAATTAGTTGATGGACACTACATTTCTTTTCACATCTTGGCTACTATGAACAGTGCTGTGATGAACATGGAAGTGCAGAAGTTTCTTTGACATACCCATGTCATTTCCTTTGAATATATACCCAGTAATGAAATTGACAAATCACATAGTAGTTCTATTTTTTATTATTTGAGGAACTCCCATAATAGCATTGGTCTTGATTAATTTGTCTAGGATATTTTATGATCCCAGGCAAGTGTCAATTTTCCCACTGCTGCCGCCATTTTTATCATTTTGTTTATTTTAATATACCAGATGACAAGAAGTCCAATGATCACTAAACTTTATTTGGCCAGAAAAAAGTTACTTGAATAGTTGCCTTTGATGATAAAAATAATGGTGAATATTGAATGAATAATCACTGTACTTGTGTCTTCCTCACAAAGACTCTGTGAAATAGTATTATTTTCATTCCATTTTACAGATGAAAGCATGAAGAAGTCAGGAATTTGACCAAAGTAGTTTGTAACTGACTGAACCAGGATTCAAACTCAGCCTGTCTTGTGAACGTAGGCCACCAATGTTCATTCTATTCTCCTTGTATAGTGATGTACCTAAATAGGCCATTGAAGTTCTTCCCTAAAAAATATCTAAGGCTAGTACCCTTCCCTTAAAGGTCTTAACATGAGAATGGCCTCTGTGAACAGATGATTGTTGCAATTTCCACCCCAAGATTTCTAATTCCAATTTAGCCCTGCACAGGGAGCAGTGACTCTTGTGGACTGGTGTCACTTGAATGCTCAAGTTTACTTATCACTACAGAAAACACAGACAGACGTTCTGCAGTCCTCATGGAGTCACAAGAAGCAAAGATCACATTATGGAAAAGAATCATATCTAGGGCTAACTCATTTTAGGGAACTTTATAAAGAGAACCATTAGATAAAGGGGTGGCTGACAACTTCAAAATGTCTGTCTACTTGTCTGTGTTCTCCACTTTTCCTATCATAAGATTAGAGACATGGAAGGTACCTAGGTCGGTAGGTAGAGACATGGAAACACATAGAGACATGATAGACATGACAAATAGACACAAAGGATAGAAGAAAAAGAAATAAAGAAAAAGGAAGGAAGTAGGAAAAGGGAGGAAGTAAGAAAGAAACGAAGGAAAAGGGAGGAATGAAGGGGGAAGAGATGTGGAAGAAAGAAAAAAAATGAGAGAGAGAATAGGTAGATATGATGAGTAGATAAATATGACAGAAAGATAGATGGATAAATAGATGGAGAGAGAGATGTATAGACAGATATATGATTTGCTTCTTTAGTTACATCATCTCTCCTTTTTTTCATGGAATGATGTAATTAGTAGTTTTTTTCTTTCCTTTGATTTTGTTTCCCAAATTTTTTTTTTGAAATCGTGTATGAAATGGGTATAAATTTTTACATCAGAAGAAAGTTGTGATTTTAAGCAATTTTCTTATGTTTTAGTTCTATAAATCCTTCCTTAAGTAGCAAAATATGTTTTCAGATCATTGCTTTAAAAATCAATTGAAACAATTTTTTTTTTTTTTTTTTTTGGTGTGTGCCTCCTATGTCAACCTCTTCTCTACCAAATAACACTGAGTCTTCTTTTCCTTCCACTCATATTTCTCATACCCTTCTTTGTCTCCATCGTATTTTTTTTAAATTATTTTTTCTTTTTATGGCTTGGCCTTCATCTTCTCCCTTCATTCCACACCCGCTACCCACAAAGACTTCAGTGCATTTGATCTAGCTTTGCTCAACAATGCCTTCCTGTTTGACAAATCAAATGCCCTGGATATTTTTACATGTCTTTCTTTGTTCTCTGATTTTACTTGTTTGAGCATCCTTGCTGTGTGGAACACCAATCCCTTCAGGAGATTCCTCTTTTCATTTCCTCAGTGGGAAAGCACATCTTCCTATTATAAACTTTTGATATATTTGCTTGCAAAACTAATGATGCTTTAAATTTTTTCTTTACATTCTTTTGACGGATATATGTAAACCACTTCCTTTAAAATGTAAGTTTCAAGAGTGAAGGAACTTTGGATTGTGCAGAGGGGACTGAGGGGAGGAGTGGGGCTCTGGGGATGAGAAGGACAGTAAAATGAGACAGTTATTATTACCCTATATACATGTGTGATTATAGTACCAGTGTGACTGTGCACTATGTACAGCCAGAGGAATGAAAAGTTGTGATTCATTTTTGTACAAGGTGTCAAAATGCATTCTACTTTCATGTATAACTAATCAGAACAAATTAAAAATGAAAAAAAAATCTATGAAACTAAATAAATAAATAAATACATAAAATGTAAGTTTCATGAGGATGGAGACTTTGTATTGGTCAAGTCTGTGGCCCCCTCCCCTCCCAAAAAAAATAAGGCTGAGCATGAATCAGATTCTTAATTCAATGTATTTTCTGCATGGGAATTCTATCTCAAAGGGGATCCATATATATTCTGCTGTGCAAAGATAACTGTTATCCACTGGGTCAATTCATTAACACTTTAAAAATTAGCCACATAAAAACTCAAAGGAAAAGAATATTATCATATTAAGCATACTTGTTTTAAAAATATTTCAAACCTCATGTGATACTTTTTCTTAAAAAACAAATGCCTTTTTTATATTTTAAAAAAATGTGAAAAATAAGAAAATAAAAAGTAAATTTACTGTAGCATTTGTTGTCAAGATTTATAAAAATTAGCTTCTAGATTTCTAAAATACAAAACTTAAAAACAAATAGTTATTTAAAAAAATGAAACAACCCAAACTCTCTAACTAATGAATTGTGTCAGAATTGAGTCAAATTTTTAAAATTTTATCTTAGCCTTTATTCTTCTTTACCAATAAATATATTTTCTGCCATATTATTGTTCTTATATGAGGTTGTTCTGATCCCTTAATAAAACATGTCACCTTATTGTTTTTTTTTTCTTCTTTACCTATTCTCTTTATCCTTCCTATCTGGCCAATGCCACTTTTCGTGGTAATGTGCCTAAAGTTTTACTATAGCATTAGGCAGCAATGATATTTTTCAGAGCCGAAAAATGTCAATAAGACTTAGAGAGTAAACTGGAATTGAACCAGGAAAGTGTCCTTGGACAGACAAGCCCTTCATAATGACTGTGTTGATGGGGGCTGAGCTAGACTCTAAACATTGAGGCTGAGGCACCGTGTTATGGCATACCAGGATGAAGTATTGATAAAACTGACATTCCCTTCTCTGGTTCTCACTACTCCTGGCACAAATTTTCTCAACCTTTTTATCATGTTTATAATGATCAATAAGCCACAACAATTTCAAGGGACATTTAAAGTCTAAATTATTGCTTTTCTTGCTACTTAAAAGAAATAATTATATTTTGTTGTTTTTAAAATAGTTATAGTCGACAAAATGCATCTTGCTTTAACAATAAATACAGAAAAAATACAAATTGCATGAGAACATACCATTAAAACATACCATTTAAAACATAGCATTTCCAAATTCCGTATTTAAATGACAAGGGGGTGGTGGGGGTTGGCAAAACACATTTGAAAAGAGAAACTCAGCTTCCCAGCAGGGACACCAGATTCCACATTAAGTTTAGACTTGTTGGCCTTTTTAGAAGGGACTGAGAATGATATCTTTTTTACCTACTTGAATATGAAACCCATTAAAAGACAGAATGAGCAGTCAAGATGTCTATGCCTTCCTGAATAGCACAGGGAAAGGTATTTCTAACATAAAACAAATGTACAGTAGTTAGTGCTGGACCAACAGGGGCCTTCCAGATCCCTCTGTAAAACTTTTAGCAGGGATTAGCAGAGCAGGGCCTCTGGTTTTTGCCCAGAACCTAGCAGAAACTGTAGGAAGGAGTGTGGCAGGAAGCTTGGAGGATTTTCTTTCTCATGGGTAACCTAACTTACTTAACCTTCACTGGGAGAGGCATAACTGGTGGAATAAGAGGACAATGAGGTTGCAGAATGAGATGGGCAGCCGTAAGAAATTGGACCCCCCCCACACACACACCCCAAAGTCAACTTCGTGGATAACAGCAGAAAAACCACAGATGCAGATATGGGCTTAAGAAACTGGGCCATATTGACACATCTGTGCCCCAGAGCAAAGGCCCTCTCAAAACAAAGGACAAACAGCAGCACCATAATCTGGTTGGACCAAAGGCTGCATGTGCGGCTCATGGACACCAAATGCCCAATCCAGTAGTGCAAACAGGGCACTTTCTCAAAGCTAACCGACCCATACAAACCCCTGGACAAACTCAATTTGGTAGCAACACACATGGGTCCCTGGGAATTTTTTTTTTTTTTTTTTTTTGCCTTATTTTGCTTTGTTTCAATAAAGGCTTTCCTCACTCTTCTGCTATTTGTGTCGTGATTTCATTCTTGGAGTTTGTGAGACCACAAACCCATTGGATCTCAGTCATGGTGGTGCAGCAGTAATGAAAAGGATTCTCATTAGAACATCATTATCCCCCATCCCATTCCCAACAATGTTTACTGACATATAGAGATCAGCAAAAGTGAAGGAAAAGAAAGAGAGAGAGAGAGAGAGAGAGAGAGAGAGAGAGAGAGAGAGAGATCGAGAGAGAGATCCTGCTATTCATTATATGTCTCTTTAATGCTATAGTTGATTTGACATAGAGAAGGAAAAAAAAATAAAACCATAAAAATGTTAAACAAGATAACAAAAAGGAGATAAAATCGATAAACTCTGTAAGTACCCAAGGAAACTTATTCTTCCTATAAAGAAAAAGAAGTGATTATTTCCTTCCAGCTTTGTTATAACAGAACACATATCTATGATCTTCCCTCAGTGAATACAAAAGTAATGTTAGTGTTTTTCATGGTACTTGCACATAGTAGGAAACAGAGGAATTCTTATGAGGTTTATGAGAGCATCATGAGATTCTGGGTATGCTACTCCAAGGCTTTGCCTCTGCAAAATCACAACGTATGTTAAATTAACTTAAATGCAATTATGTGTGCTTAGTGGAAAAAATGGACCTCGACTTCTATTTCTATTGTTTTATTTACAAACCATGTAAAAAGTCCTTAGGTTCTAGGTTATGCATTAAAAGAGATCTCATTAGGAACAAGATATAGTGCTCTATTCCCCACAAAAAAAAAAAAACCTATTGGATTATAGGAATATTAAAAACTAAGGCAAGAAGGATCTACTAATTTCACAAGAGGTCAATGGTAAAAAAATGTACAAATGAAGGTGTGTTTTCAAAATCTCCAAAGGGAAAGGGCATTTATTATAGTTTCTTTCATTAGTCTTTTTACACAAAAACATTCTAAAATATATAAATATATACTTTAAAAATGGTACATTTCTGCTTATTTGTAAAAATGTCCATTAAAATGAACTAAATAAAGTAGGGCTAAAAATTGTGATTCAGGAACAATCTACCACAGAGTTATGGATAATAGAAGAGAACTTCATATGAAGTCTAAAAATATATGAATAAATTATGCATCTCAAATGCATGTTGCTAAACAGAGATTCCTTTCAAAACATGATTTAGGCAAGAGTATATTATCTGTTTTATCAGTGTTCTAATACTAATGAACAATTACCACTATATCAGCTTCCTAGTAGTCATTTGACTTAAAAAAAAAAAGTCCTCAAATTCACATAAATGTTGGAAAGCTCCACATTGATGATTCTCTTATAGTCTTGAATGTCCTCTATTATACTACAGACAAAGGATGTTTTTCAGTTCCCATGTCCCTTCATGTGTCAGCTGTATTTAACATTGTTAGCTATCTCACTGAAAAACTCTCTTTCCTTGGCATTTTGACCTCCAATTCTCCAGTATCTCTTCCTACCAGGCTGGTTTTGTGCCTCCATTGTAATCTCATCTCCTTCTGCTTTGCCTTTCTCTTATGTGTTCTTCATCTTTGGTTCTACAACTGTTCTTTTATCAAAATTGGCTCTTCCCTTAGAAAAGGTTACCTGTACTTAGGACTTCAATTATCCTCTCTGCCCTTGATCTCTCTTCAGAGTTCTCAGAGGTATAATCACCTATATAATAATAACATCATTTGTAAATTCCAAAACAGTCTCAAAAAAAAAACACGTCCAAAATTAAACACATCATATTTCACATTAACATTGTTTTTTGCTCCAGTGGTTTTTATCTCAGTAAAAGGTTCTCCCATCTATGTGGCTGCATAAGTCAAAAACCTGGGAATCATTCTTGGTAACTCTGCCCTGTGATAAGAGATTTATTAGTAATGCCTTACAAGATCCCTCCCTCAAAGCATGAAATTAAAAATAGTTACAGTAAAAGTAAACAAATATGTGAGTAAAAACTTCAAGTATTGCTGGAGAAATGGTTGCATACTAAAAGTCATTGAGAACCTTATCCAAGATCTTCCTTGATTATCACTCCATTGTATCATAACCTTTGTAAGAAAAAATGTTGGACTCAAATATGTGGCACTCTGAAAGTGAAACATTTCCCCAACTACACAGAGTTTCTATGGAGCAGTGGCTCAGTATGTACTGGGAGGAGCCTTTAAAAAGAGACATTGTTTCTCTCAATGCCAATGGATAGGTCTGCTTTGAATCATCACTTATTATCAAAAATGCATTTGGACATTAGCGTTCAGAATGCCCTTCCAACTTCAGCCCTGTCCCCAAACAGGGTGGGTGTACCAGCTCTGGGAACAAATTAAAAGGTTTTAGCTTGTTTGTGTTCTTTTCCAGAGAATAGGCTTCTGAAAAAGATACATTTGCCATTCTTTGCAAACTACAAGATAATGCATCTAGAGTAACTGTCCTGGTACTTTTAGAATAAGCTGGGCAAGCCTTGTTGCTGCCTTAAGAGATTTTTAATTATATAGTTTATTTCAGTAATTGCTTTATTTTATAGTGCACTTACTTCCTGTAAGTGCACTTTGTGTATGTGGCAACTGTTGTTCCTTTAATTATAAGGTTAAGTATCACATAATTACAGGGTAAATACACAGTTATTTTTGTCTTGTGTCGAGGTAACTTAGTATTTGTACAAAGGAACCAAATGGTGCTTAGAAGTGTGTCTTTTGATTTCCATATAAATCGGTTTCAACACAAAATAAGATCATATATTGTATTATTCTTTTCTTTTAAATCATTTGCAAGTGCCAGACCAAAGTACACCTTTATGAAATAAGTTATATTAACAATGAGGCTTTCATTTTCTTATACTGTTGGGAAAACTTTCATAGTTTTTAAGAAAAACATTTGTTTTGGTTTGCTACTTAGTAATTTCAAGCTTTATCTTTTACTCTTGTTCTCAATTCTTAGCTTAAATCTAATACATTTATTTGAAAACATAAAAAAACCTTCACAATTTAGAGTATACTTAAGTACCAATTAGTTCACAAACTAAAGAAATAAAAATGAAAAACATTAATATTCATTTCAGTTTCTTTAACTGTTAAATTACTATTAAAGATTTGTTTTGTTAATTTTTGTACATGGAAATTCAACATTACATCTACTTTTACAATGATTCTAGAATTTAAAAGATTTTTTAAGTAAAGTGTTTTATATGTCTTATTTACTCATTAATCATGCATAATAACCAAATAGATGTCATTCATTAATTATTCTATTCTACAGATATATTATGTCTGTAGAATAATTCTTACTTTTTTCTAAAAATGAAATACCCTTTGTCCAATATGCTCATTATCTAGTATGACAGATAAACAGATAAACCAAAAATTCCAATTTATGCTGAAAGTTCCCCAATATTACTACATTGAAGACCCTAATACAGCAAAAAGTGATTCATCTGTTAAAATGAGGGCAGATGAAGATGAGACCAAGGAAGGAAATGAATTATATGTTAAAGATGAAAAAGTACCAGATGTTCAGGCAAGATGGATTTTCAAACATAATGGATATTTGCCTATGGTTTCAAAAATTGCAACGATGACTACTGGCTATTTAAGCTAGATAAAAATGTACATATTAACAGTTTGATTTTTAACAGGTCAAATATCTGCAGGATTTTATTAAAGACTCTGAGAGTTTAGAATCTACCAATAATAAGATTGCTTAAAGGCAAAAAGAACTATAGGTTTTTCCCACTGATCAAAGTTTACAACCCTGGTAGAAGTACAATAAGTTATTTATACCTGGTAACTAGAGGACATGAACAAGTGGAAATACTGATGCCACAAGGTGGGTACCCAGAAGACTGACTTTAACACATTAGATTCCTTAGAATGTATGTGAATCTATGACTGTGAAATGAAGGCGAAGGAGCCATCTCAGTGGAGTTGAGAGATTCCACAGTGTGGCATACTAACTTTCCTCATGTTGATGTCAGATGAAGAGTTGAACGATGTTATAAAAGAGTTAAAGCAAGTGTTCTAAGTTAAAGCAAGTGTTCTATGGTTTAATGCATGCCTGATATCTAATGTGAATTGGGATAGAAAAATATCCTCCACCTAGGATGTGTCAGCAGTTAAGTTTCCAAGATGATCATAAAAGACAACAATTAAAAACAAAATAGAATGTGCACAGTTCCCCTTGCAATGTTTCCTCCTTTTCCTTGGACTGACTCCTGGCTTTACATACAGACAGTGAATTTGAGCCCCAAATGCCAATGGATGATTATGAAAATTGGTTTCTTGTCAACTCCTTTGTATTCCCTATGGGCCTTTCCTTTAAGTCAGAATAGCAGGATCCTCCAATACAAATGAAAACTGGACTAAGCTCTTGAAGCAGGATGGTCAGAAACAAAGCTTCTGTGGAGTCACATCCCAATATGTGGTAGAGATGAAGGGTTACTGGGAAACAAGTACCCTGGAAAATCTATCCCGATGGTAAGTGTATCTGGAGATGAGACTGCACATGAAACCCAATACACAGAAGGTCACCTCAGCAACACACTAGAGGGATTTTGTGTTTGTCTAACTTCAAGAATATATTTTCAAATTTTCAGATAGAGCTATTTCAGGTAAACTTAAACATATAGAGTCATCTCATGTCTTAATATTATGAATTTCATTTATTTCTTTACTTTTACTTTTTATTTATTTTTTATATGATGCTAAGGATTGATCTCATTGCCTCACACATGCTAAGCAAATGCTCTGCCACTGGGCTATAGGCTCAGTCCTAAATCTCATTTATTTCTAAAATAATAATAATAATAACAACAACAACAACAACAACAACAACATTTTGATTAAATCACAAGGAATTATTTTTTAAAAAATATATAATCCAAAAAATCACATTGTAAAATGAACTATGAGGTGGTTCAGAATAAAAGGTAATTAACTCATAAGTAAAAGAAAAAGACATATCTGATATCTACTTATCAATATTTCAAAACTAAGGAACATGCCTCCTCATCTAACACAATACCAACTGAAGATGCACTTTATTCTCAGTTTAGTGGGTAAAGGAAATGTTATAAAATGAAGAGAAAGGGAGCATAAAAGGAATAGATACCTCAGTAATTTTTTACTTGACTTCCTGTGTAACAGGACTGTGTACTGAAAGGTATAGTATACGCTATGCTGGACTATTTCAAGCTATTTTACAGTTTATTTTCTATGAAATCTAAGCAACTAAACAAGATTGAGGTTGTGATTTTAGTCTGACAAGTTTGACTAAAATTACTACCTAGTCTTTAAACTTATTTTTAATGATAAAATTTTATAATTCTTAAGCTTTATAAGAAAGGGCTACAAGAATGTAAAGCATTATGAGATGCTATATAAGAAAGCAGCATTTTTCTTATGAGATACTTTTTAGTAGCATTTGATTACTTTGATTGATAATTAATTTGATTGATTAATTATTTTAAAATCATATAAGTTTGGATGATATTTTGAAACCAAAACATGAATAAATATACATGCATACACATACACTACTGAAAAGTACTGTCCAAAAATAATTAATCATGACTCACAAATTTTGGATGGCTCTTTCCATTTGTCCAAATGACCCATCTGAATGGCACAATCACCACAGCCTTCATTTCATCATTGACCAAGAATAAATGTTTGGCTCTACAATGGCCCTCAGGCAGAACTAAAATAATTTCCATTATGCTTTTCTAACTGTTAATTATATATTCCCACATTGCTGCTTTTCCAACTTGTGCTGGTTACTATGGTATTTAATTTTAAGAGCAATTGGCAACCACATGTTTTGCATGATTGAGGGAATCTAAACTCTACCAGTTTAGAGAATGCAGCAAATGGGACTGAAGCAACCCAGAAGTGCATCAATCATCATTCTATCACATGTCATGTTGATAATAAATACCAAAAAACTGGGAATACATAGCCCAGAAAACCAGAGGGTGTTCTGTATTTCATTTGGACATTGTGGCTGATCCCTCCTTCTCATCTGAATTTGCTGATGCGCTTGGTAAACATGATCTTAGCCTCAGCCATTCTGTATGAAGATCACAACAGGCAACTATCCTCACTTTGTATTTATGTTCCCATGGGGACACACATATTCCTTAGAGAATTTGGAGACCTTTCTGCTTTGATAAGTCAATTGAATACATGCACTTCTCCACATTAAGGGCAGAAAACGTAGGGATGAGAAAAGGAGATAGCTTTCTTTCAGACATAGTCCTTATGCTTGATATTCTCTCAAACAACAAGCGGCATTCTTCAAAGACACTAGGAATTCTGAGTAGTAGAAAAAGGTAAAGGCTTATCATAAGAGAAACCTCAATACCTCCAGAATGTGTGAAGCTACACTTGCTGTGATGGAAATCCCTTGTTAAGTATTTGCTAAACTCTTATTAGACCTAGTTGGTGTAGCAAGTTGTTAAAGGTAAGATAAATAAAATAAAAGCTAATACCTCAGTCTAGTGGCTGAAAGTGAAACTAGCCAGCATCTATGACAATGGCTGCCTCATTATCTCCTTTTATTATATACTGGAATTATTCAGTTACCAGTTTGACAAGATTAAAATAAATAAAGGATGAAGATACAGAGATATGAAAGAGCAAACCCATTTCATTGATAAAATAACTGAGATGTAGAGACACTTAATAACTTGCATAGGCTATATTTAACTACCAAAAGCCAGAATGAGTAATAATGTCTATCTCTATGACTTACTCTTTTGCAACTTTATTATAGTATGATGATCTAGACAAGGGCGATGACAATTTATTTGCAGGACTTATTTCAGCTGGCATCTAGATCAGTGTCACTATGTCCACCAGGAGGCTTGTGATAATTATTTGTTTATTCCTCCAGCAGGCATGGTTCAGGCTTGTGCCACCAGGTCTTCTTGTGGCATCTGGAGTGTAGTGCTGGTAGCACATTTGCTTGTACTCATGGGTGCTGTGGTTTGAATGATTTTGTTCACTCCCAAACTCAAGTGTTAATAAATTAATCTCCATTGCAACAGTGTTGGAAAGTGGTGCCCTTGAAGAAGTTTAGCTCATGAGGGCAGGGCCCTTGCAAATAAATCAATGCCATTATAAAGAGGGCTGTGCAGGAGTAGAGTTAGCCCTCATGAACAAATTAATATCTTTATAAAATGAGCCTGAAGGAGTGGGTTTGCTTCCTTTTCATACTTCTTCCCCTTAAGGGCATGGTGTTTGTCCTTCCTTGAGCTACCATATTCTGCCATGTGAGAACAGCACAGAAAAAAGACCCACATCAGATTCTAACCCTTGAATCTTGGACTCCCTGTCCTCTGGAACTCAGAAAATAAATTATGTTCTTTAAATTACCAAATCCACATAATTCTGTTATAACTATGCAAAATGACTGAGATAGTTTAGATAGGAGTCCTCCTACATTTCTTACATCCTGAATATCCATACCCCTGCATAAGTTCCTTAGGGAAGGAGTAGGTCCAATAGGAAAGAAAGTAAGAATTCAAAGAAACAACGTTTACTCAGGAATCCTCTGCTTCCTACTTATGGTATCTGTTTCTGGATACAGTAATCATGTGACAGTTTAGGTGGGTAGATCATTAGCTTCTATCATCATAAAAATTCAACTGTGCCTCAGTGAATTGTTTTAGAAACATTCATTAAATGTATATAAGCAGATGTAACTGCAAAAAAATAGTACACTTTGTATTTTGGAATAATTTTATATTTATATGAAAGTTGTAAATATAGTACAGAGTTTCCATATATCCTTCATCCAGATTCTTATACTTCAACATCTTCTATAACCACGGGACATTTATCCAAACTAAGAAACTAACTTGTGTTCAAGAATTCAAATGCTTCACTTAGAGCCACAAAAAATGCTTGAGTAGGGCTGGGGCTGCAGCTCAGTGGCAGAGCTCTTGCCTAGCATGTGTGAGACACTGGGTTTGATTCTCAGAACTGCATATAAATAAATGAGTATAACAAAGTTCCATCAACAACTAAAAATAAAATTAAAAAATGGAAATTAAAAAGTGCATGAATAAGAATAAATTATCAATGTTTGGAAGAAAATATTATAATGATACATTTCTTCTGGAATTAATACATAAACTTTATATACTCTTTATAAAATAACAGTAGGATTTGCTTTACAACTTGACAAAATTTTAAGTTTTATTTTAGAAAAGTTGAGGCTGAGCAAGGTGGCATATACCTGTAGTCTCAGCTACTCCAGATACCAACGCAGGAAACTTGCTAGGTCAACACAGACAAGCCTGGGTAACTTGGGCAACATAATCAGACTCTGTATCAAATTTTAAAAATGGAATAATAAGAGAAATGTATCCTAGGCAATATTAAAATATACAGTTTATTTAAAATAATTTGATTTTGATTTAAAAATAGAAATTCCATCCAAAGAGAAACTTCAGAAATAGATTTATATTGACAAAAAATGTAAATGTTGCAATTCAAATCAGTAGAAAAAAAAGGATTATTTCACACATAAACATTTTTTATAAAAATTACCAGAGTATCATGATTTTGAGAACCATATGTCAAAAGAAATTCTCAATTTATTGAAACTACTAAATAGGCTAAGAGGACTAAAAATAAAAGCTCAGAACAAAAATTGAACATAAAAATATGCAAAAGAAGCTAGAATATGGTCAAAAATATTTAAAAATAAATCAACTCTAAATGGCATGGAACTTTCCAGAATATACCATATTTAACTAGGCAATATTTACCTTAAAAATGACTACTCCCAGGGCTGTTTTAGAATGACAATTGTGTGAAGTCAATGGATAGAATTCATAAAACCATTCTGTGAATTTATTGGCAACATGTATGTAAGATATTACAAATTCTGTAGTTCCAATTTTAATAACCAATTCCAAGGAAAAGTTAAAACATTCAGATAAAGATAGGACAATGACTACCACAAATATAGTTATTATTGCATTGCTTAATAAATAAGATAAAAAATAATCTAGAAGCCTTCAGTAGAGAGCAACTGAGAAAACTGTTTTGCTTCACATAGATGTTGAAATACTAGAGATTATTAAAAATGATTTTGAACAAATATGTTTATTAATTCAGGAAATGTTGATGCTATTCTTTTAAGTAAGAAAACAGACTATAAAGCATATGAAATACAATAAATGGAAAACATCTGGAAATATATAGATCAATATGTAATTTTAACAATAATGATTCATATTCTTAGTGTTGCTTGGTCTCATTGTCTATATATTTATTATACATTCCAGCTTAAATTAAATATAAGTCATAAAATTATCTATACTAATAAGGTAAATTAAATAGACAAATAAATACTAAGTGAGTTTTCTTTGTACTAAAATTTGCCACCATTAGATACTGAAGTAATGGTATGAAAGGGTTCTAAAAATTTATAGGAAATGAGGATATATGTTCCATCATTAATATCATTGAGTTAAGTTAAAAAGTCAGATAAGGGCCTAAGGTCACATGGAGATTTTAATGGAGTGTATTCTTGATTCAATAGAAATGTCATAGACAAAACATTTGCATCAATGAACTACACATGAATTAAAGATAAGTGAATCAAAAACCTTAATGTACTGATTTGGAGTCACAAAATCTGTATAATTGTTAAATGTTTCATTAATTTACCAAAAGGTTCCTACTTCACGTCTTTTTCTATTACAAATTGGTGGTAGTACGACATACATTCAGTCTGCACAAAATACAAAATGTTAAGATAATACTTAGAGATCTTTTAAAGGAAGTGAAAAATACATATCATTAGAAAGTGTATTTAGCATGAGAAAGATTTATGACTGTAGATAAATTTGGAACTAGTATTAAACTTCCAATATACCTGTTATAATAGTAATAATAGTATGTACAATATAACATGGCATAATTTAAATGCTTGAACATGTTATTTCATTTGTAATTCACATATCTCTAAGAAATAGATAAATAAAACCCTTATAACTCTTTGTGTAAAAATAAAGTGTAGAGAGATAAAGATAAAATATATAATCTTCTGGTTAGACAAGTGGTCAGTAATCAGTTTCAGTCTTCTCAAGGAGATAGTCAGTCATGTAAAACACACACACACACACACACACACATATATTGTTTTATATGAACATTAGTTAAAAGAATCAAGGAAATCTATCTTGGAGAAGAGATTATGCTGGATATTGATGGGTTCTAATTTCAGAATACAGTAAATCTTAGATATAATTGTGACACCTTTTAATGGAAAGAAAACATTTTTTTTAGTTTGCTTCTTGCTACTTTGAGAACTGAGAATCTTGAGTTCATCTTTAAAATGAACATATTAATCCCACTGTGTGGATTTGATTCTGAACCCAAGAAAGGAACACAAAAGTTACAATATTAAGATTAGAAAATGTTTTAAAACTATTACAGTTAATTTATCAAATTCAGACTCCATGATTATATTGTAAAATAAAAGTTCTGAAAATAACTATAAGGTTCAGTGATAGAGTATTTGCCTAGCATGTGTATAGGCCCTGGGTTCCACTGTACTGTCAAAATTAGTAAATATATAATTACAGTCTTTGGGACAAACAGCTGCAATAAACTCTGAGCATTTTAAATATTCTGAAAATATAGTATAATTAATAATAATATGCTAATAATAATATTAACATTTTTTTGTCTTTGTTGTTCTATGATGTCACTGCCTATTTGATTGTTGAGGTGTATTTTGATAAATTAAATATTTTCTCAGGTTAAAGACAATATATAAGTTCTTAGGAGGTTGACCATCTTCTGGGTACCTGAATTTGAGAACAAATATTAGGTGTTCTGAGTTATTTTAAGATCATCATCAAACCCAAATATTTTATGCTATTTTTCTTTTCTTTTTTTTTTTAGAAATATTTTTTCTTGATCTTGGGATTGTATAATTCTCGTGTTACCCTGAATATGTGAGCATTCTCAGTAAAGGCTGGGGTATAATTTTGAAATGGAGGCTGCAAATAGAGACGTCCTAAGAACTGGTGAGGATTCTCCAGTGGCCCTGTATTTGGCTCTTTAGAGTTTACAAGCAACGCTTGCTCCATGGAATTTGACTTCAGGTATCACTAGAATTCCAAATCCACAAGGCTAAACTCAAAATCCTTTGAATCACTTGAAGACCACTGGTCTATTGGTTAAAGTCACAGTCTGTCACTTGAAGACAACTGGTCTATTGGTTAAAGTCACAATCTCTGAAATGAAGCAATTTGACTCCTAAATCTCCTGTAACATTTATTGCCTATGCAAATTTCAATTAATTATTTTATTTCTCAGTCTGTCTCGTTAATTTCATTTGCAAAGTAAAGATTTTTAAATAGTGTATACTTTGAAGTTCATATAGTTTGGAAACTACATGGATAAACATATTTTATGGTCCGAATGATCTCTGAAAACACATATTGAGTAAATGTTAGCTATTGAGCTGGGGTTATAGCTCAGTGGTAAAGTGTTTGCCTAGCATGGGTGAGGTACTGGGTTTGATTCTCAGCACCACATATAAATAAATAAATTAAGTAAAGGTCCATCAACAACTAAAAAATATTTTTTAAAAATATTAGCTATTAATAATTGTCCATCTGGATACATTGGTATATTTGGGGCATGATACTCCCTTTAAAACTCTTAGGACATCCAGCTGGCATCTATGTTAGGATTCAAATGTCCTCAGAGCATTTTAGATATTCTGAAAATGTAGCTAATATTAACATAGATTTTTGTCTTTGTTGTCCTACGATGTCACTTCCTCTTTGCCTGTTGAGTAATATTTTAATCAATTAGTTATTGTCTCAGGTTAAAAGACAAACATAAAATTTTTTCTTTTGATTGTGGATTGTTTTGAACAACTATTGGCAACTATTGTCTAGCAGAGATTGTACTGAGCAGCATTGTGATCCTCAGCTGGTTTAGATTTATGTAATTTTGAGGTTTATGTTGTCATCTTAGACTTCCAATATTGTGTGAAGAAAAGGCAAGAGATTAGTTGTTAATCCATTATACATGAATAATAAAATTATGGAGAGAAAGGGAAAAGACTAGAAGAAAGTTATGAGAAACAGAAATGGCAGGTACCTCACTCAGGATCAAGGTTGAAGTTTTTAAATCTTGAGTGTATTAGTGGGAAAGGATAGAGTCTAGGGGGACTACAGGCTGGGGAGGATGGCAGGCTGGGATCCTTGGGCAGAGGAATGAAGGGAAAGACTCACAGGTTACAGCTTCTGGTAACTACATAAACCACACTGCATGTCACATATTTCTTCTCAGTACTAGCACTCTGTTATAATATCAGAGAAATATTGCAAATAATTATAAAAGACACACAAAGAGAAATAAGACAGGTGACAAGAAATCTTTGAAGTGTTTCTGCCTTAAGAATACATATGAACAATCCTAATTTATAATTTATGTATCAATTTATTGTTTGGAATTTAAAGTATTTTCCCCTAGAAAGACTGTTTTAAATTGAAGTTGTGTTCCCATATAACCACCAAATATCTATAACATAAAATAACATCTATTGGATACTGCTGAAAGTATAATTTTCTATCAGCGTCTAAAAAGCTTTGGATAAGATTTGCCTTGATTCCTGATTAAAGAAAAGTAAAACACTTATTAAATCATGAATAGAAGATAATTCCTTAAAATGATATAGGAATTTAACAGTGAAATAAGCATTAAGAGAAATTTAACATCCTTACTTACAATCAAAATGAGTTGAGGAAGTGTGATATCAGTATTCTGGAATTTCTAGCCTTTGCAATCAGAATCAAAGGAAATTATGCATTAAATAAGAAGACAAATTATTTTTATTTGTATATAATATACTGAATATCAGGAATAACCAAGGGAATAAATAAAATGTTTTTTAGAAATAATTAGTTATAAAATGTAGAGAGAGAAAAAGCAAGCATGCAAAATCCATTTCACTATAGAACAGAAGTAATCATATGGACTATAATAAAATATATTACATTCACAATAGCAAAACAAATATAATTATTGACATCAAAGACAGTTTGAGGATCTATATGAAGAATACCATAAAATTTGACTGAATGAGATTTAATAAATGTATATAAGCATTTCTTTTTTAAAATGTAAATTTTCTCAGCTAATTTCTGTAATTTTATGTAATTCTCATCACAATTGAATATTTTTTTAAGAAGCAGGGTGATGATTAAATAATTCCAAATCTTATTTCCAGTGCAGAAGAACCTACAAATTTGTATGAATTAATGACAAAAAAAGTATTTAATCATATAGATTGCAAGGCCAATTAAATGCTGAAAGGGAGTCTTTTAAAAATAATGCTGGAACAAAAGAACATCCAGATGGAAAAAATATACACCTCACATTATACACAAAATCTGACTGAAAATGAACTAAAACATAAATATAAACATTTTTGAAAAAAGAAAATCTTTGTGGCCTTACATCAAGGGAAAATATTTTTAGAATAACACCAAAAGCATAAGCCATTAATGAAAAAGTAGATAAAATATATTTTATTACAAGTTCACACTCTGTAAAGGACATTATCAAGAGAATAAAAAGATAGGCCTCAGACTGGGAGAAAATACTTTTGAATCTGATGTTATACAACAAATTTGTACCTTGAATATATTTTTTAAAGTTCTCAAACTGACATAATAAGACATTTATAAATTACTTTGCAAAAATGGCTAGAATATTGTATAGATTCTTCACAAAAGATAATATGTGGATTGAAAATGAGTCCAAGGAAAGAAGTCCAACACCGTTAGTCATCAGGGAAATGCAAATTAAACATACAAAGGGCAGAGTGAAAAAATCCTTTGATATGTTGGATTGTTCTGTATACTGTATATAGCATTGGTTACCAGATTTTATGTCTAAATCTCATAGAACTGTGTACCAAAAAAAGGAAATTCTTTTTATTTTAAATTTTATTGCTTCAATTATAACAAATATATGGCTAAATGAATAAAAAATATAATTCTGCCCAATATGTCCTGAAAAAAACTCAACAAGTCATTTGAAAAAGCTAGACTCCAGAATCAAAATATCCTTAAAAATTTGACATGTCATATAGATGAATTTTCAAGTGGGAAAAGATATTTGAATGAACAAATGGATTACAATGTGGGGTAAAATACCCCATTTCAAAATAAAAATTATTTCCATCTGAATCCTGGTTTTATTCAATTAATTAATTAATTTAGTACCAGGGTTTGAGCCTGTGGCACTTTATCACTGAGCCACATCCCAGTCCTTTTTATTTTTTATTTTGAGACAGGATCTCACTAAGTTAACTAGGGCCTCACTAAATATCTGAGGCTAACCTTAAACTTGTGATCCTCCTCACTAGCCTTGTGAGTTGCTGGGATTACAGGTATGTGCCATCACTCCTGACTTAAATCCTGTTTTTAAAACAAACCGACTAAAAAGAAGGTCTAGAAAATATTTTCTTTTTTATTTTTCTTTTCTTTTGAGTACTGGGGATTGAACCCAGGAGCATCTAACCACTAAGCTACATCCCCAGAAATTTTTACTTTTTATTTTGAGATAGGGTTTTATGTTGCTTAGGGCCTAAGTTGCTGAGGTTGGCTTTGAACTCATGGTCCTCCTGTCTCGGTGTCCAGAGTCATTGAGATTATTGGCATGTGCCACTGCACCTGGCTGGAAAATATTTTCATATTATTAATCGGAAGGAAAGAAATTTGTTAGCATAACACCAAAAGTATGACTCATAAAGTAAAGCTAGTAGGTTTGAATACATAAAAATTCTTAAAAATATAAACTGTAAAAGACAAATGATGAACTAGGAAAAAAATACATCATTATGTAAAGAGCATTTTTACTGCCAGCCTTAGTGTTTCAGGACTTGATAATTTTATTACTGCTTCTGCCCAACTCCAAGGACAGGTAAATCTAGCAAATAGGAAATAATTCCCCCCAAATCATTCAGGAGCTATCAGGAAAACAAAAAAAAAAATGTTTTGTTTGTTTGTTTGTTTTGTTTTTTTAGTGGATATTAACCCTTTATTTTTCCATATGAGTATATCAATGATTATTAATTGCAACTAAAGTCACAAATATATGCAATAAAAATGAAATGTAATTCAAAAAGCTCAAGTGAAAAAAAAATCTTAGATAAAACAAAAAATACACTGATCCATATAAGTGATAAGTCCAGAGTGATTATCTAATATGTATGTACCCAGCCACCAAATGCTGTGTCCCAGACACTGCTTTTCTACATCTTGTCTCTAGCTGACACCCTCTTGTATTCTCTCCCATATGGTCCCAGATATTTCATGGAAACAGCAGCTTTAGGTTTACATTACAACATACTTATTGTAGTATATGGCTTTTTAAAAAACAAAATTGTCAATTTCTTCTCATGATTGGGGAAGTCCTACATCAGACTTAAGTTGCAAATACTGAACCTGATCCCAGACTCTGTCTCACTGTTATCATGTGCCAATCATCATTCTATTATGAACCATGTCTAGTAGTCATGTGGCTTAACCCCAGTCACAGATTTTCAATTATATTTGGTTTTATATTTTCAATTATATTTCATTTATATTTGGTCCCAGAGATCTTGTTCTTGTTTTAAACATTCCTTAAGTTTTTTCTCCAAGTATTTTATTTCTAATATTTATGTACTTGAAGAAAACTAGGAGGAATCTCAGAGTACAAACTTCTAATTTGTCTTTAACTAGAAGCATAAGCTGAACCTGGGAGAAATAAGCCCCAGTAACCAGGGAGAAATGAGCCCCAGTATCCATATTCTTAATATTGTATAGAAAAGTTATTAATTGGTATGAGAAGTATTTGAGATCCACATCTGATTTAGTGGCCAAATAAAGTATAAGAAATCAGTTAACTTTGAATTTTGGATAAACAATGGATGATATTTTAGTATATTTCAAATATTGCATGGGGGATCCTTTTAACAAACAAACAAAAGACTTCTTTTTCCTTTTAACTGGCATTAAATTTTGGCTGCATTTCCTGTATTTTTATTTACTAAATATAACAAATTTAAGTTATGCACAAGAAATCGTTTCATAATTAAAATGGTGTATCCTTAGGATCATTGTTTCAGGAATCTGAAGGTTTTAATCCTAAAACGGTAGGCATTAAAAGTCTCTATCTCCTAGGATTGTGTGAAGATTAGATAAATTCTGAATGTAAAACATTGAACATAGTGTTTGACCCAGAGTGCAGTTTCAGAAATGAAAACTAATTATTGGTGCATCAAATACTAAATTTATTGAAACTGAAAATAAATCAAGTAAAGGGAAAACAGATCGATGCAAACTAATGACTTCCAGAAAAATGTATAAGATGATTGGACTTTAAAGGTGGCTGGCGAAGAAATAAGAGAAGCTACAAAAAAAACTTCTTATTTGATCCAGTTGTGGAATAGGAAGTCATGGTAAATTTATAGACTAATCATTGGATACAGAAGAGCCAAAGAAGAGACATTTTGACAGGTTTTCTGGGATCATACCATAAAATAAGTTTGCAAGGGGAGGGGAAAGGCAGATAATAAAGCACACTGAAAGGCAGGCAGAAGAGTGTGGATTTAATGGCATACATACGAGGAAGCCTTTTTCAATTTTTGACCAAGGAAGTAAAATGATCAAATTGGCCCCTTACAAAATTAGTCTGTCAAAAGTATGCAAGATGGATTGGAGGGGAGAGAAACTTATCAGAGAGCTCAGTTATGAGGCTATTGTAGTAATCTAGCTTCAAAGCAGGAAGGACCTAGATTAATTGGTGGCATGAGGGGAGCAAAGGAGTGAGCAAGTCTGAAAGACATGTGAAAGGAGAAGTGACAGAAACCCAGGAGGTGCAGGAAAGTCAAAGCAATGTCAAGAATTCTTAAATGTGCAAGGGGAAAAATAATAGTGATGGTGAAAGCATAAGGACACTGATAACAAACTCGAAAATAGGACTCATTTTATAAAAACTGCAGTATTGAAATGAAAACAACTTTTCTTAGAATTACATTTTTTTTTCTTTCAACAATCAACCAGTGTTAGATATGTATCTTTTGGTTTTGGGTAACACTTCCTTCCAATTCAGATAATGAAATGCAGGTGACCATCACCTGATAGGGCTTGAAAATCAGCCCAGTTCTATCTCTGTAAGCCATATAACCTGTTACTTGTGTTCATAGAGTATGATGAAATGCTCTCAAATGTAAATATATATAAACATTTGGAAATCTTCTAGTATTTTAGATTTTTTTCTCAAATGAACAATTATGTGCATTGATCATAAGTATTCTAAATTAGCATAGAAATGTTAGATGATAGTCTAGAAGATAACTTTTCATATATACTACTTTTATACCAATTTTTGTTTTTTTGGTTTTTTTTGTTTTGTTTTACACTTGGTGTTCATTTTTTATACATTAAAAACATAATATATTCAAATACTTATGTATGAAAACAGTCTTTATTTTTTAAGTATGGTAATTATTTGTAATTTCCCAGTCATTTTCCTCAACAATTTTTACCTCAACGATTTTTATTTCCATCCTGACAAAGTTACTTTATAATTTTCGTAAGCAAAAGTTTGTTTTCCCTTGGTTTATCCTCTAAAACAACAAATTTGAGAGAAAGTAGTTCAGAGAAACTGAAAAATCATGAGGAGAAATTTGAGTAGCAGAAATTTTTAAAACTTCCATTTTAAAAGGAGTGTCTGATTTGAATTAATGATGACCTCTCTTACTTTGAAGCATATTTCTTGGGCAGATTTTTTTAAACAATTCACCTGCATTATGTCACTATAATCTCAAAGAAATTAATTTATATGGATTGGAAAATATTATTGCTCCATTTTTTTCAGAAGAGGACAAAAAGTGAACATTAATAAAAAGTTGTCCACATTCTTAGGACTAGCGGGTAGCTTAAATCAATCCAGATCTTCTGGCTTTTCCAACTAGTATAACCCTTAGTCAAAAAACAAAAGTAAAATATATTAAAAAATCAATAAATATTGTTAAATCTTGAGTAAGAATAAAAGGAGATGTTTTTAACACTCCAGTGTCACTATTAAACAGCTTTTCATAGATGCAACTCTTGGACTCTCTGAAGTCCCTAGAATGCTCCACGGCTCCTAGATATTACATGATTCCTCTTCCCAGGGAATTCCACTGTGACATGCAAGAAATAACCATGGTTACTATATTTTTAACCTCTCACAGACATTTTCTATTTTCTTTCAGAAATTAACTATAGAATGTAAAGCAAAGAAATTAATTCTTTTCATTATGTATAAGTCATCCTTGTTTAAAGAAGCCAAGTATAATTACAACATGTTCAGTATTTAAAAATTTGAGATTAATAAAACTGTTTTAAAATGTAAATTTCCTTAGCTATTGCTTTATGCTTTTAAATTTCTAAATGTGCAACCTTATAATATTTAATCTTCACAGATTATAGACAGGTGAAGAGAGCTCATCTATGTTCTGCTATACAGATCTCAAGGATGCATTTCTCTTCTCCTTACTACCCTCCTCCTCCTTTTTCTCTGCCTCCTTCTCTTCTTCCTTTTCCCCATCATCCCACTTCTTTTTCTTGTGCTCCTCCTTTTTCTATCAACATTTGATGATGATACTATAATCTGTGGAGTAGTATATTTTAGCTATGCAGGCTAGTTACTCATTATTTTCCAGACACAAATGCTATATATATATATATATATATATATATATATATTGGTTTTGATAAATTTGTGCATATAAAAGATTTTTCAAATATGTTTCAAATATTTGCTAATAAATATAAAAGGAAAATATTGCATTTTATTCATGTTCCACTTTATATGTGATGTCATCTCACTGAATTTTGAAGGTTGGGGGTTTGGTGAGGAGCAGAAAAAAATATTGTTTTGAATGGAGTATTCTGTTCTTGAATTAATGATGACCTCTCCTGCTTGTGAAGCACATTTTTCTCAGGCAGATCTTTTGATTCTCTCTCTGACAGACTGCTGTATAACATGTTTAATGAACATGACATAGTATGTAGTAAGTATCCCTGACAGTTGTGAATAAATATTCATCATACTAAAAAAGGCAATGACTCACTCCACTCCCTTCATCATTATAGGATCCTGTATACTTAACTCATTGTCCTCTGATTACAATGAGCATCCAGAATGCTCTGCGTGGAATATGTGACTTGCACTTTGATTTACTTTCTCTAAAATTATTTCTTTTTACAACCTCTAGTGATCAATTCTATTTAAGATTAGGCTTACATAAATAGGCAAAGTGAGAAAACCACATAGTCAGCCACACATTTAAGATGATAGCCCAGTTTGTTCATATGATACAGATCATATATCTGGATGAACAATTCTGTTCTTAAATTTTTATTTAGGGTATATAAGATGTGCAGGATCTCTCCATCCAAAATACTACATAGACATAAGCAAAGATACATTCTGTTTTGTCTAATAAACTTTTGGTTACTTTGAATTACCACTCACTCAATTTAAGAATAAAAGTAAATGAAATAATATTGCCTGTTATTCCAAACTAATCAAAATTTAAAATATAGTTAAAGGATTTATATTCATAATTTTTATAAGGAAGAAAATCGTGAGTAAAATGTATAAGAAAATAGAAACGAATCTACACAGTGACCTATTTCTAACAACCTTGGAAATGTTGACTTTTATTTCCATTTCAAATTACAGTTTGCATATTGGTTCAAGGTGAACCTATTGCATGCTTTTCAAATTGTACAGTATTTTGAGGCATGATACTGCACTTTAAAATACTTTAATTTAAAAGCTACATAGTTCAAATTAAAGTTAAATGGATTTATACCAATGTAACTTTTATACATGGTATAAACAATTCAAGTGGCATTGATAGAAAAGTTCATCACCTTTATGTCTTCCTTATCAACAGGAACACAACTTTCCTGAAACTTTGTAATGAATATGTTGAAATTAATGGGGGTGGGTGGGAATCCTGAATAGAAAATTCTGCCAGAGGGAACAACAGTATTGAATTTCTCTAGGGTCAACATTACAGCAAGCTATTATTCAGAGAAGATTTATGGCTAATTGGATGAGTCAGATGTAGTTCAAGGACAAGGCCATCTGAATTCTTCAGAATGAATGAGAAATGAATATAGAATAGTAATAATAATAGTTAACATTAATTGAAAGTTTTCTGTTTTCCAAATACTGTTTTGTATATTTGTTTCATGACTTAACTTAAGGAAGCCTTGCAATAATCCTAGGAAGAAAATAACATTAGTTCTCATATTTTACAGAGGAGAAAACTGGGACAAATAGAAGTTATATAACCTGTCCAAGACCAAACAGTTATTTTCAGAGCCAAATTGTGATCCCAAACAATTTGGCTCCAGAACTTAAATTTAATTACTATGCTGTATCAAACCAGGGTGATGATTTAGAGTGAAGTGTAAAGTTTATTATTGCAAAATTGTTGGATATCACCAAAGACCATAAATATTTGGCAGAATTTATTTATGTTCTCTTTCATCAAATTAGTGGAGTTCATCATATTCTTAATAAACCAATCTCCACATGAAATTAATTCCACATTGAAGAGCTAAACACTTCTCCATCTCAAAGAGCCAACAGATTAACAAGAGGCATTGAAAGTAGGTACTTTTTGCCTCCTTTCAGTTTTTCTGTCTCTACTTGAAAATAAAGATTTATTAATTCATTTTTCTAAAAGCTTTCTTATGCACTTATGATATATCAAATACCTAGGAGAAAAATCTGGGACCTTGCCTCAAACAATGTACAGTATGGTTGTGAAGACAGTTACTTAACCAAGCATTCATTATCCTGTATTACTAAGGACTGCTTCAGTGGACATAGCGGAAATCATAGGAGCAAATTGGAATGTTGTTAAGGCAGGGAGAAGGGGGCTGGACTTTAAGATGAAGCTTCCGGGTTGTTTAATTCTGGACCATCATTGTTTGTATCAGAGTCTATTAGAGAGTATCTGAGTCTATTAGAGCTGCCATGTTCAGTTTCCTGAACTGTTCTTGAAAGGACTGAAAAACTGAGAGTAAAAGAAAAGCCTTTGTAAATGGTAACATAATATACAAATAAAAAATAATGTTATTCTTGTTGTTATTGTCATCATTATTATATTACTAATGACATATGATATAACCAGACCATTGTTTGCCTGGGAGATGCTGCATTGTTGGCCCAGAGGAGGCAATTGGAATGAGCAAAGGTACAACAGACTAGTTACCCAGTGTTTACTTTTAATAAAAAAAAAAATGTTATTCCCCATAATCATACTCATTGCTTATACTAATCTGATGTTAATTTATGATTTTAATTTTCCTATTTTGAAAAACTCCATCATATGCAGGTAAGGCATTGATTACACTGATTTTGTAATCAAAATAGATTCTCATATCTACACCAGGATATTAATTATGACTTTTGTGTTTTTTCCCATATGTAGAATTTCTGCAGAATTTCAGAAAATGTTTTTCAATGTATCAAATTTTACAACACCGATTTTTTACATAATTTTATATTTTGCTATTTGATTTCTAAAACAGTAATATTTAATATGTATTAATTTTATTGAATTTTTAAAATTTCAATTTTTAACTGATATAAAAATTATTTAGTTTTGGAATGTGCCACTTTATGTATAAAGGATAAAAGAAAATACTGATAAAATTGTTTTCATCTGTGGACATTTCCAAATTAATAAATATTAATATTAATATCAACAGCTGGAAAGAATTATAATATTTAGTAGGGGTAATTTTTCAAAATACTGGTTAGAATTTGAAGTCATGCTATTTCCACTATTAGAAATCATGTTTTTAAATTCTAATGAATTGAGGATGTAAGAATTAGATTTTATAAAATTATATTTAAATAGTGATATTGAGGTAAAGACAGATTGCATATTCTGAACACACCACTTGGATGAAAGTCTTAGAAAATAAACAAAAAATTTAGCGCTGGGCGCGGTGGCGCATGCCTGTAGTCCCACTACTCGGGAGGCTGAGGTGGGAGGATCGCTTGAATCCAGGAGTTCTGGGCTGTAGTGCGCTATGCGACCAGGTGTCTGCACTAAGTTTGGTATCAATATGGTGACCTCCCAGGAGCGGGGGGCCACCAGGTTGCCTAAGGAGGGGTGAACTGGCCCAGGTCGGAAAAATATTTAGCTATTTTTAAAATTGAAGCATCAATTCATTTTTACATAAATAGTCTCTCTAGTTGGGATTCTGTACTTCCTAATCATTCCCAGGTTTTCCCTGAAATCACCAGATGGTTTTTCTAGTATTTTTAATACCTAAAATGATGACGGGTACATAGGAGATTCTCAATATAATTTTCAACTAACTAGTAAATAAATAATTGTGTTTTTCCTCTATTTATCTTCAGTTAAAAATTGAAGGCATATATGAAAATATAAAAACAAATAATCAAGAAACAAAAAGTTGGACTGAATTTTGACTAATTTTGAATGTGGGATCCACACTCAAGGGTGAAATAGTCCAAGTATTTGTGCCTGATTCTGAAGTGGGAAAGGAAGGGATTCCTATTCCTTTACCACAAGTCATTTACTGTCATATCTGCAAGGAATAGTCCTCTGTTTTTCTGCCTGCTGGACCCCAAAATGTTTTCTATCTCTCTGCTTTGTTTCAGAATTGATATTTTGAATGTTTTTATCGCAAAAATTCAGAAAATATTTTTTGTCATTTTATCCAATAACACAATGTGATAGTATTTAATGTTGGTAATTTAACAAAATCACCTGTTTTTACCCACATAACATATGCAGAGAAAAATAATCCTGACTTAACAATGTAGTCATAGATGAAATAGAGGAGGAGAATGCCAATTTTTGAGTGCCTAATATGTGCTACACAATCTTGACAATTATTTCTAGATAAAGATGTTATCTTGGATTTATAGAAATGGAAAGAAAGACTACTAGATATTAACAGATTCTCTGAATATTTTTCATCTTTTAGGAATGTAGATCTTGTGAAAAGTTTGGAAAGCATGGTCTTTATTGCTTAATTTCTTATTTTCTGTATGGAGCTTGTCAACATCATATTCATTTATTTTTCAATGGTAACATATAAAACAAAAATCATATCTTGTAAAGATATAACACATGCAAATGGCCTTGCATAGTGCCTCAATAAATACTGCTTAAGTGAACAAATTAATCTTTTGACCACTTTCAGTGTAAATCAATGGAAGGCTCTTGTCTGCTATCTTCAGAGTTCCAGAAAGATTCCTATTTCCTCATCATTTGAGTGTGATGCATTGTGTTATTTCAGACTAGATGGAATGATCCAAACTATAATAAACTAGGACAAATTATTGAAATAAAAATGTTCTCTGGCTAACTACACCTAATATATTATCCCCACAAACTTATCTTATTAAATTACTAAAGAGAAGAGATTTAAAGCATCTTGACAAAAATTTGATAATTAAAAGAAATTGCATGGGCAGAAACTAAGTAAAGCAATGATCTGGTAATATTTCTTCTTTGAAGACACATGCTAAATTGCTTTGAATAAGAAATAGGTATTTACATAGTTGTATGGTGTTGTGGTTTGGATATGAGATGTCCCCCCAAAGCTCCAGTGTTGATGCAGTAATGTTCAGAACTGAAATGATTGGACTATGAGAGCTGTAACCTAATACATCTATCCTACTTTGAATGAGCTCACTGGAAGATAACCATGGGAAGGTTGGCAAGACTGGGGGAGGTATATCACTGGGGGTGTGCCATGGAAGGGTTAATCTTACCTTGGTTCATATTCCCCCTGGCCCCAACACACCACATGCATCATGACTGGAGCAGTGCTTCTGCACCATGACCTTCTGCCCTGATCTTCTGCCTCACTTGGCCCCAGAGCAATGGAGACAGCTCACTATGGATCAAACCTCTAAAACTATGTGCCAAATTAAACTTTTCCTCTTCTAAATTACTCATGTTGGGTATTTTGATTACAGCCATGCAAAGCTGACTAACACACATTATTGTTTTAATGACATTATAATTATTATCATTATTAGTGATATATTAATTAGCTCTTTTGCTGCTTTTATTATCATTGTCGGGTGTTATTTGCAGATGAGGGATTGTAACTCTATCACTGAGCTACATCCACAGACCTTTTCATTGCTTAAAATTTTGAGAAGGGTCTTGCTAAGTTTCAAAGACTGTCCTTGACCACACTATCAGGCTGCCTCAGCTCCTGAATAGCTGTTTTAATTATTTCAAAAAATTCTCTGCCTCTCAGATATATCTTTCATTAAAATGAAGACAAATGAATGACATGTGTTCAATATGTTAGGCAAGAACTAGGAATTTCTGAGATATTTTGGCTCTAATATCCAGGAATAAAAATTTTGCAAATAATAAAGTTTGAGTTTCTAGGCCTCTGCTTGAAAAAAATACAGTAAATTATATTACTTCCTTTTAAGCTATTATTAATATTTTACTTTTTGATTTTTGCAAGGATTAGCTAATCTTTCTGAGACATAGGTGCCAAGTGCCACTCATATGTCTTTTTAATATCCTTAGTTGTTCTCTTATCCCTTTTCAGTGGGTTTAGTCAGACTGACCAGGGTTTTACAGTGTGACTTTGCTAAAATTTTCCTTCTGAATCCCTTTGGAAGGAAAGTCTTATTTCTTGCTAGTTTTTGTCTTCTAACTCATTTTTAGGAATTTTTTTTCTACATACACTTTAGGCAATACCTCTTCAAAACAAGTTTAATGCTCATGAATTCTTCATTTGGTACTGGAAAAATTAAAATAGGTAATCTCTTTCTTCACACTGATGAGAAAACTCTGCTCATTGTCCCTGGTTTCTATTTCTGGTTTGTGATCAGATAATGGGCTTGTCTGTGTTATGCTCATTTCATTCATGAGGGTAATCTGATCCTCTGAAGCTTCTGAGTTAAAATCACAAAATGTGTTTTTTTCTTTCTTTTTTTCCCTATTTTTAAAATTTAGAATGAATTTATCATTCTTATTGGAGATGTCAGATATATTATTTTGGTGTTCACAAAGCTTTCTCAAATGTTAGGGCAATATACTTCATGAAATAAAATGTAGTGTTTTAATTTTCATTGAGGTTTGTAGATTTTCATATCAAGGCTTGGGTTTTGATTTAACAAAGGACTCAGTTCAGTATTTCATGTCATTTCCACTGGATAGAGGAATAGTATGTCCCTTCTCTATATATAATATTTAGTCTAGGAAACATGAAACATAAATTTGCAAATATACTTAAAATTAAATGTATCAGGCTGGGGATGTGGCTCAAGCAGTAGCGCACTTGCCTGGCATGCGTGCGGCCCGGGGTTCCATCCTCAGAACCACATACAAAGATGTTGTGTCCGCCGAAAACTAAAAAATAAATATTAAAAAAAATTCTCTCTCTCTCTAAAGAAAAATAATAAATGTATCAAGATTTGGAGCAAAAATGAAGGTGTTAACAGTATTGCTGTGTTAGGAGTTAATGTCAAAGGCTAGTCTACCTTGTTTAATTCAAGTCAATTCTAGGTGTCTGGGAAGTATGGAGACAGATATATGCCAATAAGAAACAAAATGAAATTTCTGATATAATTATGAGTTATCTTTGTAATGAAGTGAGTGATGAGAGAAAAGAATCATGCCACTAAGTTCATTTTAACATACACTAAGTTCTCAAATATGAGATGTATTTGACCATGGCCTTAAATTTTTTACTTGTTGAAGGTATGTTTACTTACCTTGTAAATACAGGAATGCATATTTAATAACATTTTATTTATTTTAAAAAACAATTTTTGTGTTAATTTTTTTTATTTTTCCTTAGTACACAAATTTTTCAATTCTGTATTTATAGCAGCAAAATAAAGTTAAGCTGTAGAAATTATTTCAAAAGCAAAAGGAGGTTAGTTTTCTGTTCAAAATGTTTTCTCAGAACCTTTGAAGAAGACATCCATCCTGATCATTTAAAACATTCATAAGTAGCAACAGTATTTCCTTTTTACTTAAAAGCCCAGATATTTCAGAGATCTGAGAAGCAATTTCTAGGTGAGCAGTAATCATTGGCCTAATAAAGGTGGATTGCTGTAAGCCTCTTTCCTCCCATTTCCCTTCTTTGTGACCTTTATGCATCCACACTTTGCAAGCTCTTCCTACCCCCTACCATAAAATTGTCCAGCCATTTCTCACACTCATTTGTATGATTTTCCTTAATGGCCAAATGTGTCATGCTATTCCACAGGGTCCCTCCATTCAGCTGAATCTGCTTGAAATCTCACTCTTGATTTCCTTTGTCATTTTATACCATCTTTCTCCTTTTGTTTCCTGAGTTCTGGGAATATTTTTGGTACTGAACAAATTAAACTAAATTGATATTTTACATTATTTATGCCAAGACAACACCTTTTCTTCCCTTTATCTGAGTCAATGTAAATGTTAATAGGATATTTCCTTACAATGGAAGAAAATTACAAACTAAATCCAGAACATTAAAACACACCACACACACACATACACACACACGCATACATACACACAGGCACACACAGTATCTCTTTGCACAAGTGCTTTGCATCACAGAAATTTAAAAAAAAAAATGCTGTTAAGTGTAACGATGAAAGATTTTGAGCTTCCTGTTGTTTTAATTTCTTACCAAAAGCCAAATGCCTTAGGATAAAACTGTGGTCATAAAACAGTTTTTTAAATTTAAAATACTAGCTTCTATTAAATCTGTAATGTTTGAAAATATGGAACAAAGTGTAATTTGTACTATGATAACTAGGACACACATGTGTGTGCCATTTTTCTTCATAATGCTTACTAAACACCATTTTGATTTTTAGCAAGAGATATTTAATGTTATGCTATTGCTACCTCAAGCATTGATTAAACTCTCTGCTGTTCATGAAGGCTGACAGGGATTCAAAAGAGGAAATGTAAAGCTTGAAGGTACAGCAAAATAGTGACATTTCACTCTATAAAGCTGCCAATATTTGAATCCTGCATGTAAATCATTTTTATCAGTTCAATTCCATATCTTAATTTGTATACCATGGAAAATACTCAGTTGCATTAACTTTAATAAATAACAATGTGATATTAATTATCATCTCTTTTCAAGATCCTTGTGAGCCAGTAAGCATTTTTTCTCATATTGGGCCCCAATGTCTTTATCAGTCTATGAATAGATTCTTAAGATATATTTTTCGTTTTTCCTACAGTGAACAACATACCTTTCATTATTTTCTTATTTAGAATCTTTACTTTCTCAGCTTAAGTGATGTCTTTGTCAATGATAGCATTGTATTCATTTAGAGTGATGATTGATATGGTAATAGATACAGTGTGATTGAAAGCAACCTTTGTCAATAAGAAGGCCAAATACTCAAACTGTGTATTGGTCTGAATTTGCTCATTATTGGAGACCTTTCATAGTCATATTGACTTGCTGTCCAAATGTTGTTACTTACCTGATGCTTCCATTGTTTAAGTAGTATAGACATTGGTATTGAACATAGCATTTCCCAATATTTGTCCTAAAGTACATATGGCTCAATTATGCAATGTCTAAGCATGATATGACTTCTATAACAAATGTTTTGAGTTCAAAAATAAAATAGGTACTTAAGTTTACAGAAATAAAAAGTATCAATAAAAAGAGCCACATGAAATATGTCCTTATACTCTTAGCCCACTATATTCTTCATTTTGAAACATTGTTTTAGTCTACGTTTATTAGACAAAAGGTTTAAAATATTTAAACAGTAAATGTTTAATTATTACTCAAGAATTTGATTTCGTTATATTAATCTTTGGGAAAGCTGTAAAAAATATACCTTACTACAAATTTTGTTAACTTTTTAATACTTATAGGCTATTAGATATATCTAGACTTCAAATCTTAAAAATTCAGTGTGAGGATCATCCTTATAAATGACTCCTTGAGTCACTGGAAAGACTTCTTGGTGCTTGTTGTTTCTATCAGTATGGGGACCATCTTTTTTTCTCTGTAGGTCTATGGACAAGTTGAAGAAATCTTTTCTTGTTCTTGTTTACTTTCCAACACTTTCTCCTGTGCCTGGTGCTTCAGAGGTGATCTCTGTGTGTTAGTTGGTTTGAACATGACAGGTTCAGGTACTGAGAAATAAGATGACTGAGTTAGAATTGTTTTCCTATAACACTTAGCATAGAAAAAGATATTTCTCAATTTTCTGAGAATAAGTGTAACCCTTGAATGTTCTACTAGAGAAAGCAGTAATAAGATAAATATATTAATATATTTTCCAAACCCTTATAGACCCATAGATTTAACCCTCACACTCTCAAATATAATGAATATTCTCATTTGTAAAAATCAATCTCCATTGTTTATGGCCAAATAATCTCTTCTTATCAAATTGCATACTTCCTACTTCCAAGTTTATGAATATACCCATCATTTCATTTATCACGAATTATTTCTGAATTATGGAAAGACTTTCTTTTTTGTCTTTTGGCTGATTTGCTTGGGTGTCCCGATCATCTAAATAATCCCTTTTCCACTGTCTTTCATATCTGTCAATACTTCATTTACAATGCCTTTCATACTCAATCCTTTTTTTTTTTTTTTTACTTATATTGCTCTCTTTCTAATCCAAGCCCTAATGACTAGCTTAACTGGTTTACTAACTAGTCATTGGACCTAAGTATCTCTCCTCATCTTCTACTCCCATTTCATCCTTCAGCCTGCTTGAGATCAGATTACTCAAAGGTTTCCATTTGCTTATAAGGTGAAATTCAAACTCGCTATACTAGCATTCATGTCATTCTCTATTTTGATCTCAACCCACAATTTTAACTTTATCTCTCCTGTCTATTCTACATGAACTCAATGTACACATCAGCACACATTGTTTTTTTCTGTCCCTTATGCTGATGCTTAGTTACTTGTTCTTGTCTAAAATAATTTTATTTTCCCATTTTCACTATGTTAAATC